>NC_135418.1:8571595-8871595 GCF_051991245.1 Festucalex cinctus | reverse complement strand
GTGCAATGCACAAGAGGTTTGCACCAATATGATGAATGGCAATGAAAGAAAATAGAAATGCATGCTGGGTTTTTTTTTAAATCATGAAGATGAAACCACATAAATTGTGAGGGTTGTAAGAATAAACAACAACAACAATATACAGGAAGTACAACAAATAGGGTTAAATTAAATTATTTCCAACCAATTGTATTTGTTTTCTGTGGGTAAGTTTTGATATTGCACATTGCCTATTCCTGTCCTCTCTTTTGTCAATTGGTGTGTTTGATTTAAAAACTAAATTTGCTACTGTTTGGCCACTTGTGTTGTTCCGATACTGATACTTACGATACGGCAGAGGCCTCAATACTGCACTAAAACAGTGGTATCGGTATCGGTGACTACTAACAAGTTACATACCGATACCATTAATTCCAACACTAATATAGGATTTTGGATGCAGCATCTTGTGTCTTGCTCGTGCACAACATTCACTGATATGTGACATGTTCACTGCATGCTGATCTAAGATATCCTATTGGCCCTTGAATGCTTTAAACCAGGGGTGTCAAACATAAGGCCCACGGGCCAGATCAGGCCCGCAAAGGGGTTTAATCCGGCCCGCGTGATAATTTTGTAAAAATATATATATATTGTAATGTCGGACTAATTAATCAGTCAGCCACAGTCGAAAGTTGTAACTTCATAACCAGTCCTTGTGTGGGGGAATCGTCCGGGATGTCATAATTTTACACACAACTTAAAGTTACGGTTTGTTGAATTATTATTATTATTATAATTATTATTATTATTATTATTATTTTTAAATCATAGACCGACAAACGTCTTAAATATGACACAAATTCAATTACTGGCAACACAAATAGATATGACAAGGATTAGCATCCTTATAACGTCATTAACTGCACCACGCAATGCATTCTGAACAATATATACGAAAAACAGGTCAATTTAGCACATTCAGGACTCCGCTCCATTTGCATTTGTATAATTTTTTTGGAACAATATGATTACATTTGAGCTCCGTAATTTACAGCAGGCACACAAATAGTGAAAATGTGCATACGCATAATTGACGGCAATCATTTTTAAGTTATATACCGTTATTTTACCGATGTGGCCCACTTGGTAATATATTTTCTTCCATGCGGCCCCTGAGCTAACATGAGTTTGACACCCCTGCTCTAAACCAATGGCAGGGTAGCTTTTAAATGTTGAGAAAAAAAAAACCTTAGGTATCGCTATGGTATTGGCATCGACCGATATGGCAAAGCTGGGTATCGGAATCGGTATCGGGAGGCAAAAAACGGTATCGGAACAACACTATTGGCCACTTGGGTCATTGAAAAGAAAAAAAGAGCAACATACATACATGATATTCTAATCGTATTGTGAAGACTTCTGACTAATTTATAGCTAGGTGGTCTCCTCAAACTTAACAACGATAACAAAACTGTAAAAACCCTTATTTATTTTGTAATTTCCTGATTTCAAAAGTATTGCTATAAAAGTCTGCTATAGTATAGTATAGTTTACAACTTCAAACAATAAGTTTTGGCATAAAATGGCAAACACCTGGTTTGAATTTGGTTCATATCTCACAAATGGAATTGTCTTTGGTAGTACTGAGCTCAAGTGTTTAAGTTGATAAAAGAAACGGGCTTGATCTGGATTCTTACTGTCCAGTGTGAACTCTAGCACAAACTCGCTGCTGCCGGCCGGGAAGTTGTGTCTCCAGCTGACGTTAGCGTAGTTACTGTTATGCTCCACCGTCACATTCCAGATCTCTCGCCCAGGGGCAACTGCATAATGAGGGTCAGAGGTAAAGGGTCAAAGGCACACATCCAAAACCTCATTTTGGGGGTGTCCCTTATTTTGACCTATGCATGGTGGTACCAACAGGGTGGTGTTTTTAAATCAAGACGGATACGTCCACTCTAATCCAGGAGTAAATAGCGTATTCATGGATTGAAAATTCACCCTTATTAATGTCATAAAATTCCAGAGGATTTTTCAATCCATCAAACTAATTGCAATGTTTAACTCTGAGCTTGGAGTGGACACTGGAATGAGAAAAGACACATTATACTTTGTGGCCTTCACCATAAATAGTCATTCTAAATCTTTAACTTCACACTTCTCCACTTCTCGACAACGCTACTATATTTCTGGCTACATTCCAATAAATTGAAGTAGTTTTGTTTTTATTGGTATGTAACTCTAATGTTTACAGTTTCTTCAGGCGGGAGAGGACAATTTACTTCACATACAGTACAGTGGAACCTTTAAAGTCAAGCACTAATGTCCCAAGAAATGTTTTTTCCCCAAAATTTGACTTATAACGGGGGGGGGGGGGGTTACTGCCCCCCTCTTGAGATGTGATTAGACTTATAATGGGTGGTCAAACTTGGTCCCCGAAGGCCGGACTCCTGCAGGTTTTGGAGGTTTCCCGCTTCCACCATAAGCTGATTCCAATCAACAGGATCATTATCAGGCTTACGCAGAGCAAGCTGATGAGCTGATCATATATCAGCTGTGTTGGCGAAGGGAAACATCCAAAACCTGCAGGATTCCGGCCCTCGAGGACCATGTTTGCCCACCCCTCTGGCTTATAAGAGTCAACATTTTAAAAAGGTCGAACAAGCCCCCTGGCAAAAATGCAGGATGTTCATTTAAATCAGGGGTGTCTAAACTTTCATTTGAGGGCCACATACAGAAAATCAGAAGGACGCAAGGGCCACACAGTGTTTTGAAGAGAAATTGTGTTTAGTCCTAAAAATTGGACAAATAATTTATTTGTGCTTTTGCATATTTAGAAAAATGCTACAGTATATAAACCAATTTATTTGTAATATGGCAGTAGGGTTAATATAGTTTTGGAATTTTTCATTTTAGTTAGTTTTTATTAGTTTTCTCGGTGGTTCTGTTTGTTTTTATTAGTTTAGTTCTTTTTTTTTTTTTTAATGCTTAGTTTTAGCTTAGTTTGTTAGTTTCAGTATTAGTATTTTTTTTTTTAATGTGTATTACTTGTGTGCAATATTTAAAAAACACCAAGGGCGCAACGTCATCTAGGTGCTTTTCTATTGGTTGCTGCTAGATGACGTCACTTCTGTGTGACATACTTTCAAACGTCATTATTCCGGTTTATATCAAAATAAATCTACTAAAAATCACATTTAAAATCATCCCCAAAGGCTCATGCATTCAATTAATTACCAAAGACTGAAACGAAGGATGCCCTGCGATTGGCTTGCAACCAGTCCAGGGTGTCCCCCGCCTACTGCCCAAAGCCAGCTGAGATAGGCGCCAGCTCCCCCCGCGACCCTTGTGAGGAAGACGCGGTCAAGAGAATGGATGGATGAAACGAAGGACATATTTGCTATAATTAGAGTTAGTTTTAATTAGTCTTGTAAACATAAAATGTAGTTTCAGTTACTTTTCGATTTTTTAAAATGCATTTTTATTTTTATTTTATTTCGATATCAATATTGTTTTTTGAATTTTAGTTTTAGTTAGTTTTTTTTAATTAGTTTTAGTGAACTAAAATAACCTTTAATGGCACCTGTTTTTCGATACCCTCCCTTCTTACTTTGACCATCTCCAAACATTTTTGTTTTGTTTATTATATTTTTAGCATATGTTGCGGGCCACTGAAAAAGGGACGGCGGGCCGCAAATGGCCCCCGGGCCGTAGTTTGGACACCACTGATTTTAATGATGCATTTTTTAAGGGAAAAAGGGCAAATCATGGATGTTCCACAAAATGTTTAGTGAAAATGCCATCTTTCTGGCTTTCAGAAACACTAAAAAGATTGGATTGAATCTTCGAGTGAGGTAGCAGTTAGATTAAAGTGCTCACAACTTGGAGCGCTGTCACACCAAAGTGACATGAATCATGGCTTCAACTCGAAGATGACAGTTGCAACAAAGGATTGAAGTATAAAATTCTTCAAGAACATCACAGAATGTTGCAAAAGATGTTGGTTGTTTCTTGTCAGCAGTGTCTAAAATCTGGACCAAGTGCAAATAAAAAAAATAAAAAAAAATATAAATGGGAAGGTTGTCCTACTTTCACTAGACCAAGGAAGACCTCAAGGCGTCAAAATAGAAAACTCAAAGCAATATGTCTTTAGAATAGAAAATGCACAACAAAACAAACAAGGTACACGGTTAGAAACTGGAGTCAACACCTGGATGGGATGGACTTACAGAAAAGCCAAACGAAAGCCATCTGTACAGAAAAACACAAGGCTGCAGTGGGCGAAAGAAAAGCTATCCCTCACTATGGATGACTTGATGTAAATGAGATTCAGTGATCAATCTTAAATGTATACGGCAACGTCATAATGCTGGCACATTTGTTTGGGGCCGTGCCAAAAATCTGTGATGGAAATCAAAGATGTTGGATGAAACGGCTCCGACGCAAAGTTGAGCTGCTAAACAGCAACCAAAGGAAATTGGAGCCAGAATGATGAAGAATGCTGTTTGTCACTGTATTAAGTCCTGCCTCAGTAAGAAGATGTTTGAAAAGCTAAAGGAGCTGCAACAAAGTACTAATAGTCATAGTGACTTTGTCATAATTCCATCATTTTTTTCCCTTTACAATTGAGTGAGTCCAGATTTTTCCCTCTATTTGCTCTAATAAATAAATAAATAAATAGTGACTGACTACAATATTTATCTTTCCTGCTTTTTTGTGATTCTTTAAGTTGGAAGAGTGTCATTTTTAATAATAAAAAAAAATGGAACATCAATGATTTGCCTTTTTTCCTCCAAAATTACATTTAAATGATCATCCTTCAGGAGTGTCGATTCATAAATTTTGTTCAGGTGTGGTAAAATCTGAGTTTGAACAGTTATCAAGCAGGGATGGGCAATCTCGGTCGGTTTTGCAGGTTTCCCTCTTCCAACACAAGCTGTTTCCAATCAATGGGATCGTTTATCAGTCTAACGCAGAGTTTGCTGATGAGCGGATCATATATCAGCTGTGTTGGAGGAGGGCAAGATTCAAAACCTGGAGGGCCGCGGACCTCGAGGACCGAGGTTGCCCATCCCTGATCTATAGCATTACACGAGACTCCAGAATGTTGTACTTATTCACCAAGCAACAAAAGAATAAATCTGTGCTGTTTTGGATTATGATAGAAAGGCACATTTAAAATGATGCATTCCATCACTTCCATGTAGGGGAAAAAATGTTTAGAACAAATCAGAGGAAAAACCACCTTCCCGCAATGCATTGTGCTCAACTTCAGAAGTTCCAGAAATCACAACAAAATGTACCCAACACATTCTTATCGATATTCTTGTTGATGACCAGCACAGGAGGTGGTGCAGTAGGGGTTGCCTCAGTTGTTTTGATGGTAGTAGTAGTAGTTGCCGCAGTCGTCGTAGACATTGTAATAGTGGTAGTGGTAGGAGGAGCAGAAGATGAGGTAATAATTGTTGTTGGAGCAGCAGTAGTGGGAGGAAGAGGAGCGATAGGAGGAGGAGTAACAGTTAAAGCTGAACCCAAAGAGCCATCCGTAAGCTCAACTACAAGGGATGAGCAGGGAAAGAACAAAGAGTTAAAGACAAGGAACTTCACATAGTACACACATGACAAGGTTGTTCGAGGCTTGAGTGGAAACAATTTCCCATGAGTGACCCTAAATAACTACATTTTTATGAAGTCATTTTACTATTTAAAACAAAACAAAAACTCACTGTGAGTGAGCAGAATGCACTTAATTTATGATGGAAACTTTGGTACCACTACCACCAAGTGGACAAACACAGATATTACATTATGCAATATATTTTAATCAGAAAAAAATGCCCTCGTACATTATGTGTACTATACATACATACAGTATACCGATTGGACACAGCATCATGACCACTTGTTCAATATACCAAACACAAGAACTGTACAATAAAACTATTTAGTTTTAAGATGTCAAATGTGATGACTTCTGTGATTTGCCTTTAGGAACAACTGTCCCTAATCATTTTGACTCTCATATGTAACTGAGGTGAGCAAAATGTGAGACACAGCAGCTCTCATTATTACAATTTCACACCACTGCAATCAACAACCAAACAACGAGCTAACCTAATGGTATACTTTTAAGTATACCTACTCTAATGGTATATTTTAAAGTTTAATCAAAGGCACACCATGCAGTGTTTGTTAAAGGGACTATATCATGCAAAATCAACTTTTTTGAACTTTTACCCCGGGTTTTCACCGGATGCGGTTGCGGTGCGGTGCGTCTTGACTGCGTGCTCCGGACGGGTCAATTTTTTTGTCAATCCACACCGGCTCCGCACAGCTGCGGTCCGGCAGCTCCGTCGCCGCCCACTTCCCAACGTGTCTCGCGGGACCGCGCGCGCGCGATCATGTGGCATTTCACAACGAGAGGTGGACTTCTTTTGATTTAACCTTTTCTTCTTCTTCTGCTATGAGATTCCATGCAGCATCCTTTTTTTGGTTGTCCTTGTAAAGTATATTAATAACGAGAGTCGGGTCAGTGCGGGTCCACTCTTTATTTCTGTCTTCCCCGTCCGGCTGCCGCTCAGTACGGCAAGCGAGACGGGCACAACAAGCAATCGCGAACATCAAACTCACAATACATTACAGTCCTTATAAAAAGGATGTGCCGTGTCATATATTATTTTGTGGTTTTCCACCTCCAATATAAACCTCTCCTCGTCCATGTTCGCTGGTGTCTAAACCGTGAATGAGCACATGGCCCGGCGACGCCCACGTCACGTTTTGCTGAAAAACTTGAGAAATAGGAGCTGGCGAGTGTTTTATTCTGAAAGGTAAACGGAAATTTATTTTGAAACTGCCTCGGTCTTCCTGTCCCGCTCGATGTGTTTTGTGCTAGCTTGCCATTTGCCGGAGGCCTACCGCTGCGGTGTCCGGCAAAAATAGAAAATAGGTCTATCCTTGCGGAAGGCTTGCGGCACGCCGCAGGCCTTCCGCAGTCGACACGCAACGCACCCGCAAGCGGTGTAAACTGCACCATTCGAATGAATGGAATCTAATTGCTTGCGTCGCCAGACCGCACCGCAACCGCACCGCAACCGCACCGCAACCGCAACCGGTGAAAACCCGGAGTTAGCCATATTAAAATGCTATTTATTCACTAAAAACACTGCCAAAGTGCTGTTTTCCTCCATTCACCCATCTCTGAGCATTCCTGCCCATTCCTGCTCTCCAAGCACCAGCCCCTCCCAACCCAAGAAAACAACCGGGTCCTCACTTATCTACTTAGATAAGGTGTAATCAGACAAGGTTTGTTTCTTTTATTGTTGCTCCTTGTTATAGGTTATTGTTGAAGTTAGATCATATTACCACAAAGGAAACTTTGATTTTATAATTTTGTGTAACTGCGATTGGCTGGCGACCATTTCAGGGTGTACCCCGCCTACTGCCCAAAGCCACCTGAGATACTCTCCAGCACCCCCCGCAACCCTTGTGAGGAATGAGCGGTCAAGAAATTGGATGGATGGATGTTCAAAATTAAAAAAAAAAAAAAACAATAACAAATTAAAACGTTTTATATTCTACAAGTAGTTTCTTCAAAATAGCCACAATTTGTTCTGGTTACTACTTTGCACACTCTTGGCATGCTTGGAACTCCTTCAATCCTGTTGGAAAACCATTTCAGGTGGCACCTTTTGAAGCTCATCAGGGAATGCAAAGAGTGTGCAAAAAAATTACCAGAGCAAAGAAGTTTTGAAGAAACTAGAATATAAAACATGTTTTCAATTAGTTCACCTTTTTTTTAAGTACATAACTCCATGTGTTCATTCATAGTTTTGATGTGAGAATCTGTGAGTGAGAATCTACGATGTAAATAGTCATGAAAATAAAGAAAATGCAATGCATGAGGTGTGTGCAAACTGTTGGGCTGTACTGTCTAAAGTTAACTATGGAGGGGCTTAAAATACTGTGATACAGACCCTTTAAATGACAGTGTCAATTAAAAAAGAGCATTATTATCATAAAGGGAGAATATTATGATACAGCCGTTGTACCGTTGTATCATGATGTTGAGCAAGTGGTCATACTGTTGTGGCTGGTCTCTGAACACATACAACTTAATAATCTTTTCATTGTTTTCTTGTTGGTCTACATCCTTCGATGTATTGTTTGTTCCTACAGTTTCTCTCCATGAGATTGCTATCGTCTTATATACATACAATGCATATGAAGCAAAACATTTTTTAGCTGAAAATTGAGAACATGATCAATAATTTTATTACTTTTTCCACCATTAATGTGCACTATGAGACCAGTACAACTCAACTATACTGCATCACAAAAACATGAAATTTGTGGTGTGTAGACACTAGACCACGGGTCTCAAACTTCAGTCCTTGAGGGTCGCAGTCCTGCATGTTTTAGAGGTTTCTCTCCTCAAACACACCTGATTCATCAGCAAGCTCTGCAGGAACCTGATAATGATCCTCATTTATATGGTGCAGCTGTGTTTGAGGAGAGAAACCTCTAAAACATGGAGGACTGTGGCCCTCGAGGACTAGAGTTTGAGACCTGTGCACTAGACATATATAACTGTAGTCCCATTATGGATGTTTATCGGTTGAATTTTATATGTCATTCTGCTAAAGCAAGTATCCAGAGTTCTTGAGACTTGCACCCTAATAAAATCATGACATATTCCAGACAAAAATACACCACTGACAATAATACAACTACAAGTCGTATTCCTCTTGGATACGCTTGATCAAAGGTTCCAACATGAATTGTTGATCACATTCATTCATACTGTACCTTGATGTTAAGGTCTTCTCCAGCCACCAAAGCTGCTTTTACTAATGCTTCCATCACAAACCTCTTTTACATGATGGGCCCAAATGCCAACATGCTTGCATCATAGTTTCCAAGCATGCTCAGAAGCAATGAAGACATTATCATGTTTGGGAGCAGATGCAAAGCAGTAACGCAACTAATTCAGTCAACGATCCCAGGTATGACTGAACCAGTGAATACATGTGATGGATAAGGATGGAAGAACTAAAAGGATCAAGCCGGTGAGTAAGTGAGCTAGACAGTCATCTGCTGTCCACCATGGACCTCGAAGATTCTAACGTTTCACGTGTGTCCATCCATTCCAAGCACACTCAGCAACATGCCTGTTGTAAGCTGTATTTAAACCGTGTAAAAATAGATGTTGCCACTGAAGTCTTACTGGCAGCATTTTCCAAAAAGTAGTAATACTGCAAGATTGGACAGTAAGAGTGTACCATCAGGGATCGGTTCCAAAGAAACCAAACAGTCCAAGGTCAACATAAATACATACGGGTAGCATTATTGAAGTCGCTATGGTGTAGAAGTAATCAGGCAAACAAATAAAAAATAATCAATTATATACCGCATCAGCAGAACTATTGTGTGAAACAGCAAATGCGATTTATTTTTGGCCAATCAGGCTATGACCAATAGTAATGGTCTTATTCAATCCCTGATGGCAAATAACCATAGCTTTATGCAAAGAGAAAGGAAGGCGCAATCAGAAGGCAGATACGCTGATAGACATTCAAGAAAACAAATCATAAACAGCAGTACAGTCCCAGTCTTTTATATTTAAATATTTAAATATTTGATAAATAATTTCTAATATAGATAATCAATATGAACCAATTCCAAGGAGAATACTGTTCTGTACCAATTGAAGTAAGTGTTTTTTGTTTTTGTTTTTTTGGTGTTGTTTTTTCCCAAAATTAAACTTTTGGAATACTTTATGTACTGTATGTATTTATGATGCACTGGTGTAAACATTTTAGAGAATAAATTGAACTAGGCATGTACTGGAATACAAGTAATGTCAGTCTGGTATTGGTTAACATTTGTTGTCAATTTTACTTGCTGGGAAATATGATCTTATTTCTCAGCAGTTGTACTTTTCACATGATGCTTTGTTTATTTCTGGACACAGGATATTTCATGAAAAGTCATGTGGAACTGCAAGAACTGAATCTCTTGAAAAAAAAAAAAAAGTGGACTGCACTGCTGCTATGTGCTCAAATGGAGAGATTTAAAGTGAGACATAGAGGATGGAGGTGGGACCAGGCAGACATGTTTTTCATTCTCTATTACCTAGACCAGTTGCATCAGTAAAGTTTTCTGTCAACACAGAAAACAGAAGGGACGATAAAGAGAGGAAGTGTGGGTGACAAGAAAGAACTATCATTTTAAAAAGTAGATAAAACAAATACCCTCACATTCATACATCCCCCTTATGTACTGAAGCTTGGTTCCATTTATTCCACTTTTAAGACTAGACCCATTTGTTGGATCTACTAGTGGAGTGGTTCTTAAGTTGTGTTCGGATTTGTGGATGGTTTCTTGGATGATAAGCATAGGCCATATTTTCTTTCATAGCCTTAAAGTATAAATGAATCGGAACCTGTAAAAAGCATTTTCCACAAAAGACCGTCTCACAAAATGGCAATCACTTCTAAGGTGCCAACTACTTCTGTTACACAATATGAATAAGACTTCATCATATCAATAATGTAGCATAAAGTGGAATTAAAACTGTGTATTGTTGTCCCAGCATGCATCAGTGCAACAGTTTGTCAGAACCAGGTTAGAAGAACAGAGCAGACCCTCGCATACTCACAGTTCAGCCCAGCGGATTCACCTATTGGCATAATATATATATATATATATATCCATTCATTTTCTTGACCGCTTATTCCTCACAAGGGTCGCGGGGGCTGCTGGCGCCTATCTCAGCTGGCTCTGGGCAGTAGGCGGGGGACACCCTGGACTGGTTGCCAACCAATCGCAGGGCACACAGAGACGAACAACCATCCACACGCACACCTAGGGACAATTCGGAGCGCCCAATTAACCTGCCATGCATGTCTTTGGAATGTGGGAGGAGACCGGAGTACCCGGAGAAGACCCACGCGGGCACGGGGAGAACATGCAAACTCCACCCAGGAAGGTCCGAGCCTGAACCGGAGACCTCAGAACTGGGAAGCGGACGTGCTAACCACTCGACTACCGTGCCGCCCTATATATATATATATATATATATATATATATATATATCGCAATATTACAGCGCGCAATTCTCGAATCGATTCAATAGGCAGCCGAATCGATTTTTAAACATCCATTTTTTTGGGAAAAATATTCAACAAAACATTTTACTTAGGGTTAGGCTTCACACCTTAATCATGGAAGAATGTTACATTAATGGAACATTAAGCCTTAATATTGTATTTCATTGCTGTTCAAATATGAAACAGATTACAACCTGTTTGTTTAATACAGTGGCTCACAGATATAAGACTGATTTTTTAAATAAATAAATAAAAATTCAAATCATACAAATCTTACAGTGTATCATACAAATCCTACAGTGTACATGTAAAAGTGTACTGAATAGTATTTTCTAAATTTAAGTAAAAAAAAAAAAATCGCAACAATCGACTTAAATAAATTCGTATGGGATTAATATATATATATATATATATATATATATATATATATATATATATATATATATATATATATATATATATATATATGAGTTTGCATGTTCTCCGCGTGCCTGTGTGGGTCTTCTCCGGGTACTCCGGTCTCCTCCCACATTCCAAAGAAATGCATGGCAGGTTAATTGGACGAACAACAACCATCCACACACACAAGCACACCTAGGTACAATACGGAGCGCCCAATTAACCTGTCATGCATGTCTTTGGAATGTGGGAGGTGACCGGAGTACCCGGAGAAGACCCACGCAGGCACTTGGGATGTAACGATATCCAAACATCACAATACGATATCATGATATGAAGGTCATGATACAATAATTAGCACGATATTGTGGGGGCATTGGCGATATTTAAAAAAGATCACAATATTGTAAAAAAAAACAAAAAAAAGCACAATATTGTGCTTTTGTACATAACAGCAATGCATATAAACCACCTACAATCTCTAATAACAACAGTGAGGTTCTTACTTGCTAATGCAAGCACACATTGATTGCTTCACAAGCAAATTAGGTTCCCCTTCATCTGACAATTAGCATAGATTTTAAACATAGAAGGCCAAAACATCCCTAATGAAAATTAAATTCCACTAATAAAATAGCCACTAGAGGGTACTAGAACTGCACAAATAGAAATCAACCTGACTTTTTTAACAGATGTGTTCCTTTTAAATATTGTGAACATGACAATGATATTGTGGCAGTTTTAATATCACAATATCACAATATTGCCCTTATCGTGACATCCTAGCAGGCACGGGGAGAAAATGAAAACTCCAACCAGGAAGGTTGGAGCCTGGACTCGATCTTGCGTCCTCAGTACTGTCATATCATCCTCAGTAATATCACACAGCCCCTTTAAACTGAACAGAGAATAGTGCCTTTTGAGGTCATAACAATGATCTTGTTGGGAGACCACAAGAAAAATGGTGGAACCTGATCCGTTAAAAGTGCAATATTATTGGACGTATGCCCCGACTGATTTTCAAACTATGGAAATAATCAACTTCCTAGATGAACATATCCCTCTGAGATAAAATGGCTCAGAGAGCTGCTACAGCACAACACAGTGTTTGAGTGGACACTCCACTGATGCCTCAAAAAACTTATGCTGTGCCAAATAAATAGAGACAAAGAGACCTGTGGCCTATGTGTCAAGGTCAGAGACAGAGAAATTCTATGCTCAAATAGAAAGTAAGACTTTGGGCGTGGGTTTCAGTGTATTCTTTGCCCACATCTGTTCTTAAAGCGCTTTATAAATAAAGTGGAGTTGAGTTGAGTTGAGATCACTCAGTTAGGAATTTTACGCTGAACTTGATTTCGCTACAGTTTGTTGCGAAAACAAATGTGTTTACAAAGGAATGCGTAACCCCTTTGTCACAGGAAATGAGAAACTGATGCACTGGTGCACATTCATCTGGTTATGTTCATGAGTTTTCTAGAATGTGTCAAGATAAGGCCAGGTGTTATGTGGTTGATGTTGTGAGCCAACCTATCCAAGACCACAGAGAAACACTAACCTTCATTGGCAAAGAAGGGGGATTCCTCAACAAAGACCTCCCCTGCTCCCACCTGGGTGAGCGCTGACAGGTAGAAATTGTAGCGGGTTGATCGATCAGGGAGACGGAGTGTGAACTCAGTTACATTTGGAAGGAAAGTCTCAAGACGAGGTCGACCCTCTCTCGATCCATTGGCTGAACACACATACATACATAATCATACATGAGTGAAAGCTAAAAATATGCACATGGACAAAATAGTTTATACCCCTTGGTTAATGAAAGAAAAAAAAAAGACAATTAATGACAAAAATAGTCTAATGTACTGCATTTTCCAGTCATGTGATCAGACGACAATATTACTCTTCAATTACCACACAACGCTACTCCGAAGAATATATTTTCTTCTCCTTGACGGCCATGTCAGTATTTGAAAGAGTAAAACATTTTCGTAAGATAATAGTTAAAAACTTGATTCCTAACTCCATACTTCCAAAAGGCACTGGACAAATGTACATTGTGGAACACGTAAGAAAGGGAAACTGGTATTTATAGCTTTAACAGAGTAAGGCATTGTGAAAGTCAACTTCATATTCCCGTGTGAGTGTTTGACATCATGTATGTGTAGTGTTTTCACTGCATTGATGACTCACATGTCCAAAACCATACAACAGAAACAGCAATGGAGGAAGGAGACAGAGTTGATGGAAATACAGTTACTATTTTGAATTTGTGTCAGCTAAAAGTAAACTTGTTTAGTTTTGTTGGATGAAACGTTACGAACATAATAGACCATGCAAAACTTTTTTTTTAAACATATTTTTGCATGATTTTTATCTTTTGTGCCCCAATGTGAGCAGAGATGAGATGATGAGATGCCCTAGCAGCTCTAGTTATTGTTCATCTGACGGGGTAGCAACAATTTTGTCCATGTGTGTACATAATGAAAAAGTTGTTTTACACATTCATTCTGATTTCAAATGTGCAAATAAAACAAACAAACTTTATATTGACAAGTAAAACTTAAATATGAAAAGTAAGGTGCTAAACCTGTTTGGTATTTAAGCTGGTATCCAATCAAAAGACCATTTGGCTCCAGAGGTTTGTCCCATTCCAGGTGAATGGAATCAAAACCTCTTCGCTTGATCCTGAAAAAACTGGGAGCATCGGGCACTGCAAAGTCACAAACATCAACGAAAAAAAAAAAAAAGACATTGAAAAGGTTATGAAACTACAGTACTTCGTTACCACTATATATTTTGCTAAAAGTATGTCAACAATTAAATGCATTCAGTGTTTACTTTAAATGTTAGACAGTACATTTTTTTTTTTTTAATTGGTACTGTTTGTACATGGCTTGCTTGTCCAGTGACTGAAAGCTATGTAATACTGTAATGTGATGATTTACAAATAAAAGTCCAGATAAAAATGATTTCGACTTTATTGTACATTCTAATTCATTACCTCCTTCTTTTGTGCTGAATTCAACAGTGTTGCTAGGTGGACCCTCGTAACGATTGTTGGCTACAACCATAAACATCTTGTACCGTGAAAAGGGCACCAGGTCACTGAGTATGGCAGACGGCTCAGCCATGGTGGTGTAGAAACCTTTGGTCTTGTTCTCCTTACGAAACAGTAGACCAGGGACATGACTGGCCTCACGCCAGTAGTATAGCTAGCAGGGACGAGATGCAGAGAACAGGGGGATTTAAAAGGAACTTAAACAGAACTGTCCGATCTCATTGAATTGGTGCTATACTCACTCTGTACTCTTTGAATTCTCCCCGGACTGAGTCCTGGCTCACAGGCTTCCAGTGGATGTTTCCTTTGGTACTGTCCACCTTTGAAATGCGCAGCTCGGTTGGGGCGCTGGTAGGTTCTGCAGATACAAAAAGGTAACACAAAGAATGAAAGACCTAAATTGTTTTTTTTTTGTTTTTAATTCACAATAGTTAACATCTTTTTGGTTATAGCATTGTAGCTAAGTTACTCCTGGCTTGAATATTAAACTTTAACATTAAGCACTTCTCAGAAACATACACGTTAAATCATAACAAATGGTAGACGAATATACATATATACAGTAGTATTAAATAAAGCATGAGGTCTACAGAAAGGTTTTAAAGCAACCCGATTGTGGAAAACTCAAAGTTGGGACTTCGGGTGCATCAACTTACTGTCTTCTCCTGAATATCCAATTACCACATTAGACTCTGGTCCTGCTCCAAGCTCATTCCTTGCCTGGATTTTAATCTCATATGGTACATAGGTTTCGGTGTTGTGGACGACATGTTTGGTCCCTGTTATGGTCACATTATTCCACTCCCCACCAGAATCTTTCTGCCTCCACCACACACTGTAGTGCAGATTAGGGGCATTTTTCTCCAGATCAAGCAGCGGCTGAAGAAATAAACGTGAATGGAAGGTTAATATTTTTAAGATATGGGTATCAATAATCATTGTTGGACTAGCTACTTGAAAAATGACTGTCTGTCTGTCTGTCTGTCTGACCGTCCGTCCGTCCGTCCGTCAACAATTAAATTAACTAATAATTGTTCAAAGCTGCTCAATGTAGAAATTTGCCCATAAATACCGAGAGAATAATCTTTTACGAACTAGTTCAAAATTCAACTCACAATTTTTAAAATGAACTAGACAATTAAATTAACTAATAATTGTTCAAAGCTGCTCAATGTAGAAATTTGCCCATAAATACCGAGAGAATAATCTTTTACGAACTAGTTCAAAATTCAACTCACAATTTTTAAAATGAACTAGTTCAGTTCATAGTACATAATTGAAACTTTCCAAACTAAATTCATCAGTCCATAAATTAACTTGTTCATAGTTCTTCTCCTCCACCGATGGGCGATTATGGAAAAAGTAATACTGATTATTTTAATTGAGATTAAATTCATAATTAATAAAAATCATTGTTCAATGTTTTCAAAACTTAGACACCTTTAGATGTTGACAAGGTTTTTTTGTTTTTTTTTGCAATGTAAACACTTAAAGTGTTAGGTGAGAAATCGATAAGTAACATGAATTTGGTAAGTCATGGCCCTGGGGAGACACGCCTCTATCTCATTTGTGTCTTTCCTCCCCTGCGTTTTCACGCAATAAATTCCTTGGCATCTACTTATACATGCTCGGTACTTAACGTCAAATATAAGAGCTTCATTTAAGTTCATTTCAGGTTTATAATTGCCTGGGAATAGGTAACTTATTTGGAGGCTACCACTCTATGTGAACACAAAAGTAGCTGAAATACGTAAACAGTATTTGATGTTGAAAGCCACAATGTTACGACCATGTTACAGAAAAATATCATCACCGAGTAAAACTGATACTTACAATGTACAAATTATGTGGGGGGATATTGTAACAGTATACAGGATCTGATTGTAATGGTTCACGAATCACACAGGATATATTGTTAATGTCTATAATCACATAACTTACCTCCCAAGTGATCTCCATGTTGTCTTTCTCTGAGCCCCAGCCTCGGAGGCCTCTGGGTATGACATCAGGTGCTTTATGTGAAAAAACAAACAAAAAAACAAACAAACAAAAAAAACAATCTCCTTACCATTAAACAATAACACATATTTATAGCAGGTAGAAGGTGATCTGAGAACCTGTTGGTCTCTTGGTGAATATACAGTGACGTTTTAGCTTGCTGTTACATTTTTAAGACAAACTTTTCAAAGGCCGATTAGCAAGTAGGATGCTACTCACCAGCGCTACTGGTTTGGTATTTTGGTGAGGGTTGGCTCGCTGCACTCTGGCCCACTGCATTAATGGCGATAACTCTGAACTGGTAGTTGACATAAGGAGCGAGCTGCAGAATGACAGAGTTGAGGTCCCCAGGATAGGTGGCCAGGTCCTGCCATCTACCTGGCTCCCAGCGGTCCTCCTCAAACTGGACCAAAAACTCTAAAGGAGCAAAACAAAAAATTCAACTCAGTGAAGATATGTTAGTTCGTCATTACAGCTGCCAACTGTGAAACCGTAAGGACAAGAGCTATTGCTCTTATGTTGGGGAAGGGTGGCTGAGAGATGAATCAAAGTAATGAGAGTCAAGTCTGGGTACACAGTAAATTCTGTAGAGTAAATTTGACTCTATTTCGAGTACATTTGCCTCTATTTAGAGAGGGGCCAAATAGACTCAGTTTTAGAGTAGGCTTAAGATCTACACTAGGAAGAGAGTAAAATACAAATAAAAAAAATGGGGAAAAAATAAAAGCGACTTAAGGGTTGAGGAACGAACTCACAACCTTCAGCTTGGGAGACTGCCTCACTACCACCTGAGCTATGCTACTGTTTGCTTTTCTCCAAGAGACATTGTTTTTTGGTCTCTTGGAGTTATGACGATTCCATGGAATCATGGAGTCACCTGCAGCTGACACTAGCGATATACTAAGAGAAAGCAGGAGCTGCGTGGCTCAGGGAATACATCCTTTCATGGCCTACGTCACGATGACGTCACGGTGTTTACTGGAGACAAAAACAATTTGCTGCTGGAGGCAAGAGAAGTGTAGCTAGAAGTAAACAGTGCTGGTTGTCTCTAGAAAATGTCGTCTTGTTGTGTTTTTGGTTGCAAAAAAAAATTGAAATTCTTTCGCAACCCAGCCTCTGCCAGTCAGAGTAATCGGAGACGGCTGTGGTTAAACGTGATTAGGTGAAAGGACTGGACTGAGACTATCATCAACAATGCTCGTGTTTGCAGCTAACACTTCATATCAGATTCAGCCTGGACAATGATATGGGCTAGAATTAGTTGTCCATCCATCCATCCATTTTCTTGGCCGCTTATTCCTCACAAGGGTCGCGGGGGGTGCTGGCGCCTATCTCAGCTGGCTCTGGGCAGTAGGCGGGGGACACTCTGGACTGGTTGCCAGACAGTCGCAGGGCACACAGAGACGAACAACCATCCACACTCACAAGCACACCTAGGGACAATTCGGAGCATCCAATGTCTTTGGAATGTGGGAGGAGACCGGAGTACCCGGAGAAGACCCACGCAGGCATGGGGAGAACATGCAAATTTGACATGTGCATTCAACATGTGAAATTTTATCATCTCTGCTGACTTTTATTATTTTTATTTGATTTTGTGCGTCCTAGTTTAGTATGGGGGCGGGAACCTATAAGCTTTATGCTTCTTCCTGCCAGCCCTTTTTCTTTTCGGTTATTGTATGTCAAAATTGTATGATGTAATGTTTGATTGTTAACAATGTTGTCCGAAAGGAAAAATGAACAAATAAATCAAATCAATCAAATCAAATCAAATTCCACCCAGGAAGGCCGGAGCCTGGACTCGAACCGGAGTCCTCAGAACTGGGAGGCGGAGCTAGAATTAGTTGTGATTGAAATTACTTAAGTTAGTCATTATTTGTGGGATTCTTTTTACATGCACGGACTTACAAAAAGTCCATGTTTACATGCTACATGCGCGAATGCTAACCGCTAGCTAACCAAAACGTTAGCTGTATGTTTCAGTTTTGTCAAGGCGAAAGCCCCCACAATGGTTCCGATAACCTCTTGTAAAATCTTTGTAGGAGAGGTACATGCCTCGTACATCCTTGTCTTCTGTCGCTGTCGTTGACTTGGCAGCACGACACAAAAGTCCTCACTCAAGTTGTTAAATTCAAAATTTTGAACATGACCATTACAGACATAGTTGTAGGCGCCTATTTATAGGCCCTCAGGTTATCTTTAGTATAAACGCTCGGTAGATGTAAATGTCCAGCCATTGCATGGTAGGTAGTCCTGTTAAATCGTCTATCCAGTGTGTGAGTGCGTAGGGGTCTGTAAATATTGTCCCATCAGTCAGAATTAACTTTTTAAAGTAACATTCACGGTCGTGGGGAGTCAGTTTACTCAAATGGCCATTTTCCGCGTCCATTCCGACGTGAACTTTCTGTGAAAATATGCTGACCGGTGTTAGAACCACACGCCACTGAGGTGTTTTTGCCTCCAGATAAGCCCCACCCTTTAAATTGCCACCTTTTTTATGAACTCTGAAGGGGTCTATAGATCAGTTGTCTCCCAAGCTGAAGGTCGTGATTTCGCTCCCCCCAACCCCAGTCACTTTTATTTTTTACAATTCTTTATTTTGCTCTCTTCTAAGTGTAAATATTACGCTAAAACTGAGTCTATTTGGTCCCACTCTAAATAGAGTCAAATTTACTCTTCAGAATTTACTGGGTTGCACTTTGTGAATGCTTTATAAGCCTCTTGTTTTAAGCTAATTGTACAAAAATTCACTTCACCATTTTGCTAAAACCAGTCATCAGAATGCGTGCGTGCGCGCGCGTGTGCATGTATGATTGTGTATAGTGACCTGTCACAGTGCTTCTGTGGTCATTTCCAGGGATCCAGGTGAGACGAACACTCCGGGCTGCTGGATCTGAAAGCTCTAGATCCATAGGAGGATCTGGGCGGTCTGCAAGGAAACAAGATCTTAAAGAACACCGCATATGTACTTTATGTTTAAACCTATAAGCTGATTTGTGCATATCCTAACAATAATCAAAACAGCTTTGACCTGTCAAACCACTGTACCAATGAACTAGCGAGACACACTGTGCAACTGAACAAGTTGAACAGGAAGGCATGCTAATATAAAAGAAGTACGGAATGCAGTCATTTCAAAATATGTGAATTTTAAGTGATAATTGTAATACATAAGAGGCACATGTGACTCGTGAAGTAGATCAAATAAGGCAAAGCATTAAACGTAAGAAAGGGAAGAAAATCCACCTAAGTTATATGTTACCTGGAGGCAAGGCACTAGAAACTGAGGGGTTGAGGGAGGCTTCTTCTGTAAAACGGGGATCAAGGACCAGGAAATGGGTATAGTGGTTAGAGTTTGCAAATGAGTCTGCTAATCGGAATGTATGGAAGCACAATTGTTATTAACAGAAGTGATTTGGTGCACAGTAAATGGAAATAAGCATTAGTTTGAGACACATTTACATTTGACACATTTGACTTCATGATTTCAAATTAATGCCAGGAATATGACAACAAAACCTTTCATACTTGTGCCCAAACAACCATTAGGGGAGAGCGGGGTAAGTAGTGCCAATTTTTACTTAAAGTGTCTTTTACACAAGGCGATTGCAGGAATGCTTCCAACTAAAATATGTTCATTATAGTTTAGCATGTTGTGCATTCCTGGGAGCAATCACTTTGGCTCTTCAAAAAACTGTCTGAGAAATATAGCTTTAGAAAAAAAAAAAAAAACACCAAATGGCACAACTTGCCCCTAGTGCGGGGTAGGTTGTGCCATTAGTCAGAATTCAGTGGGGTAAATTGTGCCATTGATAACAGAAAAAAAGAAAAGATAATTTTAATCTCAGAAACAATTATGCGATATAAACGACAAATTCAATTCAAAACTTTGATTTGCATTGTTCAGAGGCCTTTTCTTCTTTCATTCTTTTCCTTTTGCTGTTCAGTCTTTTTATCTTCTTTCTTTGTGAGCCTTCTTCAACTCAATATTTTCTCAGGGATGTCAGTGACAATTCTTGTTTTCACTTTTTTAAACAACAACAACAACAACAATTCTTTCTTCCTGTGGATTTCGGCAAGGGAAATTTAACTTCTGAAGACACATAACCCAAGTCAGCAGACTAACAAGATTGGTCACTTGGTGAGTGCTTGGGAGGGTAAGCCTGAGCCTATTTTTTCCTTATCTCTATATTTTTCTAGATTTTTGGTCTTCTCATCTTTCACTGCTCTGTCCAACTCCTCAAGATGAGTTGAAACCCTGTCTTCCTTCTGTGTCTGGTGACATGATGAATTTTGGTCAAAAATGACAGGGATACTTCACTTTTTTAGCCCATTATAGCAATAAAAAGTTATTATTTTGTCTATAATTAATTTGCTACTTTCATTATTTTTCACGTACAATTAGTACCTTTAAAAACACATTTTGCAATTGCTGTCGACTGAAAATGACATCACAAGGGCTCAGTTAACCAACCACAGCTCACCTGTTTTCTAGGTTTAGTCATGTGACATTCACAAGCTGAGCTGTGATTGGTTACCTGAGCCCTTGTGATGTAATTTTCAGTCAACAGCAAGTTGCAAAATGTGTTTTTAAAAGGTACTAATTGTACATGAAAAATAATGGAAATATCAAATTTATTAGAAGCAAAATATTAATGTTTGACTGCCAAAAATGGCTAAATAAGTAAAGTATCCCTTTAAGAAGGGCACATACTTTTAGTGATCAAATGTAAGAATACAGTTTAAAACAACAATAAAATACAATAAAGTAATATAGAGTACATAATTATAATTTAGGGAAAGTTGTGCCTTTGGCACAACTAAACCCAGATCCTTTGGCACAAATTACCCCAAGCCCACCATTTTTGGGAAGGGGGAAAAAAAAAAAAAAAAAAAAAAAGCTTCCTCCAGCTGTTTTGAGCCAGCATCATGCTAACCATATAGACTCTTGATGTAGTTTACAAAAGAACTAAAACGTGTGAACTGTTTTCAATGTTGTCTGTAATTGTTCACATACAGTCATACAAAAAAAAAAAAAAAAAAAAAAAACCTTAATCAAAGAATTTTACTTTGGAGGGCAAAAAAATTTTTTTTGAACTTACATGTGCTTACAACTCAAGCCACGTAAGCCACGTGTCCCCCTTTTTTACCGGATGGGCAAAATGTATTTATCTTCAAAAATATGTGGTCACATGACCAACTATGGTTTTCTAAATAACACGGGTGGAATTACTTGCCCCTTGGCGCAAATTCCCCCACTCTACCCTAAGCAACTGCCCCCATAAACGAATGTAATACAGTATACCTCTTGAAAATATTCCATATTATTCCTGGGAGTAAGTTGCAAACATCAGTGCAAATGTATCAAATGTTTAAAAGCAGGGCTAAGACTCACAACGTTCAATTTTACTACAATACTTACAAAGCACACAAAATATCGTTATCGGATACATGCAAAGTTAAAGGAAAGTTAAAGTACATAGTATGTAATTAGTGTGTACAATACTTGCATCATGCATAACATGCATGCAACAAAGGCTTTGTGTGTGTGTGTGTGTGTGTCTGGTCCATCTATTCTGCATGTAAAGTTTTCCACGTATAATGGATTCCCCGAAAGTGCTGTGACTAAAACTGAAGCTAAATGCTGTCGTTCAACAAGACTGTGTACTGTTATGTGAGTGTACCTAACACAGTGAGACGGGCTGATGCTGAGTCCTGGTCAATCTCTGTTTTAATAGTACACGTGTAAGTTCCTTCATCTCCCTCGTTGATGTTTGGGATGGTCAGTGATTCATCATCTTTCCTCAGCCTGGTCGAAAATGAATGACAATGGATAAGTCTTTATATAGCATGCCATCTTTACTTATGCTTTACTTTTACTCAGTCATAAGTGCATAAAATATTTTAGGAATTTTATTTTTGATACACATTTTGGGGAAAAATTAAGTAGAATACAACAATGGAGTGTGATTGAAAGAGTAAAAATAAGACTTAAATACCACATTTTCTCAAATTGTGGCTATAACAGACTGTTTTCTTGAATTAACCACCAGGTGCATCATCCACCTTTCACCTCAAACGAACTTCCTTGTCATTATGTATCACATCAGACGTCATTTGTAGAAATATAGTTTAATTAATGAATAAATGTCACAATGCTGATACTATATATCATTAGGAAAATAAACCAGTATAATAATATGGTGAGGCAAAGTTCATTGTGGTGGAGTACTGAATAATTTAAAGCTGCCCAATACGGAAAATTGAATTTCGAATCTCTCTTGCCACCTGTGTCCAAAAAATGAAATTGCACACTCCCTTCTCCCCGTACACAATGTACACATGACGTGACATCCACAGACACAGGGAACCCGATTCCAGTCTGAAAACTATTGGCCAGAGGCTTGCAGGAGTAACCATTGTGTGCAGCTAAGGTGTTGATCTGCTAATTAGAAAATGTTTCAGTCATAAATGGTCACATAAAAACACTTTTTGTGCAAAAAGTTACATAGGGCAGCTTTAATGCCAACTACACCTTAAAAAATTAATTTAATCAAAATAATCAGCATTTATTTGTCGTACATATATATATATATATATATATATATATATATATAAACATAAGTAGCAGAAAAAAAATTAAGAAACTTATACAATCATTAGTGACAATTTACATGTTCAAAGGGAGGAGGAAGAAGTTGAAAACCTATCTAGTTCTATATACGGTATATAAAAACATAAAATACTACAAGCCATGGTACCTCCATCCTAGATAGATCGGCTTGTCATCTTTTGTCCAAGTCACAGTGAAAGGCAGACTGGGATCAAGCTTGACTTTACAGTCAAAACGGGCTGTGGAACCTCTGACGGCTGACTGATGTTCGGGGGCACGGACGATACGGCTCGGCTCTAAGGAAGAGTGAATTTCAAGAGGGACACATGCAAACAATTAAGTCAGTCTATAACACTGATTTCATTATAGTGCTCATCCGGATAATCCAGTAGTCCCTGGGAAACTAACTAGGTTAGGGTAACAAAACATAAAAACAAAAGTTTATTAAACTAAAACCTAACTACTCGTTGGCTCGCCGAAAACTAAAGTGTATAAAACAACTTCTGTTTTAATGAATGTGTGTGTGAATTCACCTGCTTATACAGTTGGGTATAAATAAAAGTCCTTTGACTTGACATAATGAACACTGAAATGAAAACAATTTACTGTGTGTCTGTGCAATCTGAATATCAGGGTGGGGCAAAAAATGAGGCACTTAATGACCTTTTCAGAAACAGCACAGAAGGCACAAACTACTTGTTTTACCCAGCAGGGTCGGCTGTTTGGCACAGTGAACGAGTTCACATGTGATTCAATGCAGCAGAAAAACACACAGGTAAAACCTCAGGTTCAGAATGAGCGAAATGAGTTATAAGAACGTGATATCATATCTGAATCCTGCACAGATATTGTGTCTGACCTTTGACCTCCAGGCGGACTTGGTTTTCAGCCATGCCCAGAATGCTGCTGGCCACGCAGGTGTAGGTGCCCTCATCCTCTGCTCTGGCACGTTTGATCTCCAGTGTGCCGTTCACGTAAACACGGTACTGTCCGCCGTCCAAGCCGCTGCCCTGTCCGTTCTTAAACCTGGAATGAAAAGTTAAAAAAAAATTTTTTTAATTTAATTCAGTTCAGATACAATGTGATTTACTTTATTTTATATTATTTTATTTTTTTTACATGCTTACCATCGTAACTCTGGAAAAGGGGAACCGAAGAAGGGACAGTCCAGAAAAGTGCGGTTGTTCTCAATGACTTTTATCAGTTGATTTTTCGGGCCAAGCATCCTTGGACGCATATCTGAATTGACAATGTTTTTTGTTTTTGATTTTTTAATTTCATGTGATAGACAGATAGATAGATAGATAGCTAGATACATAGACAGCTAGCTAGCTAGCTAGATACATAGATAGATAGATAGATAGATAGATAGATACATAGCTAGCTAGCTAGATACATAGATAGATAGATAGACACATAGATAGATAGATAGACACAGATAGATAGATAGATAGATAGATAGATAGATAGATAGATAGATAGATAGATAGATAGATAGATAGATAGATAGATAGATAAACAATCAATCCATCAACATCCATTCATTGTGAAAAGAGTACAGAGACTTAACAGCATTAACATCATCTCAGTGTTTCTTAACCCTGGTCGTCGGGCACACTATCCAGCCTGTTTTCCATGTCTTCCGATTTCTACGCAGGTGAGGATCGTTATCAGGCTTCTCCAGAGCTTGCTAATGAGCTGCCATTGGAATCACCTGCGTTGGAAATAGGGAAACATGGAAAACAGGCTGGATAGTGTGCCCCGAGGACCAGGGTTGAGAAACAGTGTTACATACACACAAGCTTCATATTCATTACTACACAAATTGTTCTGTGCTGACACCAACTGTCAAAGAGTCAATTCATGAGACTCAGTAAACGGCAATTCCTCAGTTTTTAAATTGTATCCCACCCTCTTCTCGTAGGTCTCACCAATGACACTGACGAAGGCATTGGCCAAAAGATAACCGTGCTGGTTTGAGGCATTGCATTGGTAGACTGCACTGCTTCCCATCTGCACTGAGCGGAAGATGATGGTGTCACCCATCAGATGTCGACTCGAATCAGGCAGAGAGCCTTGGAAGAATGTGTGAGGAAAAATATAGAGAACATAAATTATAATTAGTGTTTTAGCTGATTGCATTTAGTGTCAGTGAATTGTGTTGCACAACTAATTAGAAAACCCTTCAAGAAATGTGACCTCAAGTTAGCGTACAATGTAGTGGTTACAAACATGAACTTGAGGCAATACTTACTGTCTATAGGGATGCCATTAACCAGCCATTGGATGCTCGGCTTAGGGTTGCCATTGGCCCGACACACCAGGCGCCCATTCTCTTCTGGAGCAAGCACCAGGTTAGTTGGTTTGTCCAGCCAGTAAGGGGCCGCTGTGGAACGCAGATCACACAAACTCAGTCTCAGGTTGTACTGTATACTGTGGCTAACCAGTCAGAAATCACCTGTCTGTCATGAACTCACCTTTGACTTGAACAAAAATGGAGTGACGTATGCTACCTAAATGATTGTTGGCCATGCATACGTACTCCCCAGCATCCTCCTCTGACACATTGATAATCTTCATCGTCTTGTTGTAATTCTCAAACTTCACTTTCCGTCCTGGCAGATCACCACCCTTCTTAAACCATTTGATAGATGGTGTGGGGCTGCATAAACACATACACACACATCAATACATGTACTGCAAATACTGGAAGTATATTTGTAGTGGTAGGTGAAGACTTATTTATATACAGCAGGGGTGTCCAAACTTTTTCATTTGAGGGCCACATACAGAAAATCAGAAGGACGCAAGGGCCACATAATGTTATGAAAAAAAATTGTGTTGAGTCCTAAAAATTGTACAAATAATTTATTTGGTATTTTGCATATTTAGAAAAATGCTACAGTATATAAACTAATTTATTTGAAATATGGTAGTAGGGTTATTATAGTTTTAACATTTTTCATTTTAGTTTTTATTTCGGTTTGAGTTTTGTTTTTTAAATTTTAGTTAGTGTTAATTAGTTTTCAGGGTGGTTCTGTTAGTTTTTTATTAGTTTTAGTTCTTTAATAAATGCATAGTTTTAGTTTAGTTAGTTTCAGTATTAGTTTTAGCTTCTTTTTTTTTAATTTGTATTACTTGTGCACAATATTTTAAAACACCATGGGCGCGACCTCATTATTCCGGTTTATATCAAAATAAATCTACTAAAAATAACATTTAAAATCATCCCCAAAGACTCATGCATTAAATTAATTACCAAAGACTAAAACAAAGGACATGTTTGCTATAATTATAGTTAGTTTTAATTTAGTTAGTTTTGTAAACATAAAATGTAGTTTCAGTTAGTTTTCTTTTTTTTAAAAGCATCTTCATTTTTATTTTATGTAGTTAATGAAATTGTTTTTTGAATTTTAGTTTTAGTTTTTTCATTAGTTTTAGTCAACTAAAATAACCTTTAATAGCTCCTGTGTTTTTCGACACCCTCCCTTCTTACTTTGACCATCTCCAAACATTTTTGTTTTTATTTTATTTGAACTGAGTCAAATACCATTTTTAGCATATGTCGCGGGCCACTAAAAAAATGGACGGCGGGCCGCAAATGGCCCCCGGGCCGTAGTTTGGATACAACTGATATACAGCATGTGTGTATATATATTTATAAATGTATATAGTATATTTATTTTAGGAAAAAAACAAAAAACAACAATTCATTAATACTTTGTCCAGACAACAGAGCTTGTTATGGTGTGAGCCTACAGTAAAAGACCATTTAATGACTAAAGGCTGTATAGCAACATGCAGAATGTAACCATTCACAAAGATGTCCAATGAAAACTACCACATCTTGATTTTTGTGCTAGTGCAAGCCTCGTTTTGCCTGTTTGA
The DNA here is from genome assembly GCF_051991245.1 of Festucalex cinctus. Lineage (NCBI taxonomy): Eukaryota > Metazoa > Chordata > Actinopteri > Syngnathiformes > Syngnathidae > Festucalex > Festucalex cinctus. The sequence goes on along the minus strand of NC_135418.1, from coordinate 8,844,555 downwards.
GAAATTGGCTCTACGCCATGCTGGGAGTTCTGGCATCCTTTGATGCACTTGAAGCATCAGACAATTAGGTGGCTGAAATTCAAATAAACATTTCACCTGCTGGAACTACCTCTAACTATTGGAGCAGGTCGTTTAACGCAATTTTGCTGAATTTGATCAAATCACAGGCAGGCAGTTTGCCTATTATGACAATGGTGTGCATCAAACCCTCATTCAATTAATTGAATGCATTATCATTATTAACTTCATCTTTATTCTAATTTTAAAAGTATCTGTGAACTCACAGTCCGGCAGCAATACACTCCAGCATCATTTGCTCATCTCTCAGCACCATTTTGGAGCTCTCACTCCCCACCGGTGAGAGGAAGGTTGGCGTGGACTCGGCTACTTTACGGCCTACAAATGAAGAAAATAGGGGAATGTAAACCTATTCATGATTTAATACAAAAGTATTACAGGTTATTTATAGGATGACACACAACTCTGGAGCTTATTGTTATAGCAACTGCCACCTAAATAGGACGCGATAATTCCTAATAATAATTTCCTAATGGCTGTATTCCATTTCCGCAAGGCATTGACGCTCTCCAGTCTGCTGAGGTCACTGCGGCCAGTAAATGGGTCCGGCACTCTCTGGCTTCTCTCACAGGAAGACATTAGGAGAAGCAGAAACAACAACAACAGGGCCATCGATCTTCCTTGATGTTTGCCAAGGGAACAGAGGTGGCAGAGATTGTCATTAAAGGCTTAAAGAGAACAGCCAGTAAAACCTGTCCTAATCTTTTTTAATATGTAATGACATTAGTGTGGCGTCACAACAAAGAATATTTTAACTCATTCATTTGATATATTTCGGTTTGCTTCTTAAACTTAAAGAACAAGCTGCTTTTTCTGCTTTGCCAAGCCAAGCTTGCAAAAAAAAAAAAAAAAAAAAAGTCTTTCAAAGACAACCTTTGTCCCAAAAAGTTGGCTTTCAAGCTGTCAGGCCTTTTGTAGAAGCTAAACACATTAAGCAATGCCTGACGTGGAGGCAGGGAGACACAGGCCTACAGTATAGTAAGTAGGTAAAATACTGTAGCTGATGCCAGGTTTGCCCAGCAGGTCAAACAACAACAAATGTGCTGTCTTTGTACACAGGCAACAATATCCAAATGTGAGTAGCATTTTAAATAGGTATTTAATATGGCTTTCCAAGTATACAGTACTTCCAAATAGTCATCATGGATTCGATACTAGTTCTTTAAGTAAAATGACGTCTATATTCAATCTGACAGTTAATCATTTGTTTTAACATGAAACTTGCACTACACCCTAAAGGTCTCAAGGGACTAATTAAATATTCCTCTATAATCACAAACATGCGGTCATCAAACTGTCAAAATATTTTAGATGACATAAAACATTAGCAATTCTTGTGACAGTACAAGCATAATTTGTGATCATAAATCATAGTAAACATTAAGCTTAATTCCAGAAGTGGTTTGCAATTTTTTGTGATGCCACCACAGAAATCTACCAGGGTAAATATTAGGAAGACTGGAAATTTTAACATAATGTGGGGTAGTGCTACACACATATCTGTCCTGCCAGCTCGGTACAAGATTGTTAATGAAAAAAATTTAATAAACATAAAAAACAATAATAATAATAATAATAAACTTTTTCAACAGAAATTAAGATGCAATTAAGCCATAAGGTTTTAAGAAGTTAGACTACTTGAAAGTGAATGTGACTACTTGAATGTGAATGACTGAGATTTGGAAAATGGCTGCAGAATTCATTCAGGCTGATAAGATGATCAAACTGTTAGCAAAGTCAATGAAAGTATAAAAGTCTATTAGTCTCATGTTTTAGTTCAAACAAGACATTTCTATCCGTCCATCCTTTTTCGATACCGCTACTCCTCATTAAGGTTGAGGGTGAGCAGAAGCCTATTCCATCTCACTTTGGGCGGAAGGCAAAAGAATTTCATGTTGAGGCCTGTTTGTCTATGACATAATTAACAAGCTTCAAAAAATGTTAGTATGGTACATTAACACTGATGTTTAGTCAAAGAGGTCAGTAGGTGAATAAGCATGACTTAAGATAGTTATTGTGCTAATCATGTTACAATTGGACAGTATACTGAACTGTCCATATATCGTGACTCACCACCATATGGGTCACTGTCATTGTAAGAGGTGTCATTATAAGGATCATCTGAAAACAAGCATGCACATACACAGACATTCACACATATAAACCAACCAGATGTCAACATTGTCAGATAATAATGCGTTCAGTGCGGTGGATGACGAAAAGCTGTCACATACTATCAAGAAAAAAACATCTCTCATTTTGCTCCTAGGATAAATACATCTCATGCCATAACATGTCATCACCTCTAGATGGGGACATATTCCAAAAGCGGTACTTTGGTGTGCAGTACTTGTCAAAATATGCACAGCCAAAGGGCTGTGTTATATCAGCGTTAGCATGTTGATGATGTTATTAAATGATGATATGTTTTATCAGCATGGCTTGGCTGGGTTTGGAGTAATGGTTGTGTGTCATCCACTCACTTGTAAGAACTTTGAGAGTGAAGGGGTTCTTTTGCTGGATGGTGTGAGTGAAGAGGAAGCGAGCACTGCAGCTGTAGTCATTCTGAGCATCTTGCGCCATGACGTTGGAAAAGTACAAGTCTCCATTTAAACCCTTGGACACTCGCTTATCCTGTGGTATCGGAATCATCACTGGGACAATGAGGAGGGCAAAGACAGAGAGGGGTTAGTCATCTGATAATGATTCATGAGTCAAACAAGTTTTGACAACCTGAAAAATTAACACCTGGATGTAAACAAAATTCACATGCTTATGACTGTAGACATATGATGTGCAGAAAATGTACATTTAATGAAAATGTACATTCAACTCCCAAAATTGCAACGGTGAGGCCATTTTTTTTTATTTTTGTTGCAGAGTGAAAACATTTGTGTCTGACATCACAAGAGGAAAAATAAACAAATGAACATTTAAGCTTTATATACTGTACATGTTTTGGGTCACTATCTTAACTAGGGGTGTGACGATATCGCGATACGGTGATACATCGCAATATTTTGTGTCATGGTGGGTTATCGATATGCCTACGCCATGTATCGATACAGCCGCTATAACGGCTCCATTGTTTCTTATTGAGCAATTACTTGGCAGGCCGCTAGGGGGAAATGTGCGGAAGTCTTCAGGCGAAGAAGACTCAAGTAAACAAAACGCCGGCTGGATACAAGTCAAAGATGTGGATTTTGATAGTGTGGAATGGAACATTTCGGATTTTATCATATGGAAGAGAGAAGAAAAGGACGGGTATATGCAAGAACTGTCCTACAATAGTTACACTAGAAACACGATGAATATGAACAGCCACTTAGAACGGCATCATCAAGTGCTAAAGGTAAGAGCTAACTACTTAAAGCAAAACTCATTTTGAATTCTCCAAGGGCAAAGTTGATCACGCACAGCATCCCTTTGCATATTTGCAATCGATCTTCACCCGTATAGCGTAGTTGCGAATGATGGTTTTCGCTACGTGATTTTGTGACGGGTCAGGGGCACGAGGTAAACGTTTTGGTCGGGAAGTTAACATACACGACACCGCGATATCGAATTGGCCTCATTGTTACAATACTTTTACAGGTTAAATACAACTGAATAAATCACACACACATTGGTGTGTTACAATGTCTATAGGGCCTCATTTATCAAGTGTGTGTAAATACAGAAGTGTGCATAAAGTGTGCAGCGAACATTCCCACGCAACGTATAGAATTTATCAATTTGTATGTGTGTGAAGAAATTTAGAACCTGCTCTATGCACTCTTTGATAAATGAGCCCTCTGAACTTTATACCATGTGGTAAACGTATATAAGGCATCTGTGTTTTTGTTTACAATCCTATCTGATGTTGAGTATGGTGAGTATTCTCATGTATAATTGCTGCTCACGACTGTTCATCCAGAATGTGAATGGAGGAGGGAGGCCTGGAGGTGGGTTGCAGGGGAGGACTAGCGAGGAGCCCTCAGTCACCACGACTGGCTCCAACACCTCCTTGGGCCACAGAGGTGCCTCTGGAAAATGGCAAGAGGGCAAAATAAGTCAATATTTTCTGATGCAGCATTTACTGTGTTGGGATTCTTACTGGAGACCCGAAGCAGAATTTTGTTGGACATGGCCATTCCGTGGTCATTGCCAGCAAAACACTGGTATTCTCCTTCATAATCCTCCGGCCGTCCTCCATTCCGAAATCCGATTTCGAGGGTTCCTGAGCGTTTCCGCATTGTTACACGTGGATCTTTTCCAATGTTGAAAAACTTCCCATTCCTTCTCCATGAGAACCTGAGACAGTCACAGAGAATTAAAGAATTAATATTGAGACTCTGAGGGGCATATTCACTAAGAATGCGCTGAGTCCGGTAATAGCGCGAAATATTGCACCACAACTGCACCCGCAGTCTGCTCCCAGTTACCCACCTAAGGATATTGCTCTAATCATATAGGCGCAAACACGCCCACAAAACTGACAGCTTGGAGCAAATTTACACCTGATTTACCACACATGGCAATGGATTTGCGCCAAGAACAGTTGTGAGAAAGATGACATTATCAGAAAGTGAGGTTGGACCGAGAGTAAGCGTTTATAGCGCCATTAAGCTGTACAGAGCAGAGAGAACGACAACGGTGTCATTCATTCATAAACTACAAATTATTGGTGCGGTCGTTTTAAAAAAATATATTTTCAGAGGTTGGCGTGGGCATACAGTATACATCTGGCACTTAAAAATGATCGTAAAATGCCTACCCGCCATTGCCGATCAGCCCGGGTTACGTTATGTGTCCTAAAACAAACGGGAAAATTTCCCCTCTCTCTCTCCTCGCTGCGTGAACAGCCAGAGAGCGACGGTGTACCGTGCCATGCACCACTGTCATGATCCCGGGATCGAGGTTGCGCCAGGTTAATATATGATTTCCAAAATTGTTATTTGCGTCACGCAAACGCGGTGTGGCTATTTGCGCTGCCGTTAGTGAATTAGACGCTGTATATCAATGAGTCTCATTTGCATTGGGGTGGGCATATTTTGCGTCAAATGTATGCATATTACCTAATTTACATACGCGCAAATAACACTGGCGCACTGTGACGCAATCTGTTTGGCAGAGCACTTAGTGACGGATTTCCCCATCTGTGCGTCTTTAGTGAATTAGGCGCCCCCAGTTGTTTTTTACCAGTTAGCACCGTGCAAAGGCGACGCAAACCTTTAGTGAATAGGCCTCTTAGGGTTTAATTTTGATGTCATCTTATAAAGTGGCTCACAGATCATTTGCCATTATTGCAAATAAGACATAGGAAAAGTGGTTTCATCCTCATTTATCAGCCATGCTGACATCTACTTTACTCAAAAACAATTTTAGTCAGGGGTTGATTGGGTCGGACAAACTGTAATTGGCATTCCCGTGCTGTAGTTGGCTTGATTCTACACAGCCTGTTGTATAATTCTGAAGATCCAAATGGAGTTCTTGTAGGCTGAAATTCTGACATTTTAGGAAAACACAAATGACAGCTCAAGTCATAGCTTTTCTTTTCCGTAGTCCATCCATCCATTTTATTTACCGCTTACCCTTACTCAAGTCAAATGTGTACTGGAGCACAGCCATAAGGTCAATAAATGCCATATTTCATGTAAATTATTCAGGCTGACTTTTTGTTGTTGTGTAGCTGCCGAACTCCATTTGGATTGGTATAAGAGTCATAAGGTGAGACAGTTTCTCTGGCAAATCAAAATAGATTGTGCAAAAATGCACAAGCAATAGTAAATACCTGTAAAATACAATTGTAGCTCAATGTAAAAGTAGTGTTTCTTCTCACCAAAAAATACTCGAGTAAAAAGTATGTTGCAACTACGACTCCATTGTATTACAAGCACAATTTGTCCTAAAAGTTCCTGAAGTAAAATCAATGGAGTAAATGTAGCTTGTTACAGCCCCACCGGGAAGATGGCCCAAAGAAAACTCGGAACATGCTGAAAAGACTGTTTCCCGGTTGGCCTGGGAACACTCGGGATCTTTTCCTGGAAGTGGCTGGGGAAAGGAAAGTCTGTGCTTCCCTGCTCAAAGTGCGGCCCTCGCGACAAAACCCCAGAGAAGATGGATGGATGGATGGATGGATGGATGGATGGATGGATGGATGGATGGATGGATGGATGGATGGATGGATGTGCCTTATGTACAGGCACGTCAGCCCAAATAAACAATGTGCCACTGTCCTGTCCCACTGGTGATGTAACCGAGAGAGACGTTCATGTGTGTGCGTGCATGCGTGCATTCCTTACGTTGGCACTGGGTTGCCCTTGGCTTCGCACTCGATGATGATGTTATCTCTGGGGTCAACAATGTAGTCCTTCACCGACTGCTTGGTTATAGTAGGGGGCTGTCTCACTGAGGGAAGAGGACAAACAGGAGGTGGTTGTCAGTGTTTGGTTTGTAAAAACAAAAACACAAAAAAAGTCACCAAGTGAGACTTGTTTTTCAAATAATCAGAATAGCAATGTCTTTAAAATATCAGTCTAAAACTGTTGTACAGCCTGGTATAAAAGAACAAACCATCACATCTACCTCCAGCTGTGTTCAGTCCACTATACATATTTAATGGCTTGAAAAAGACAACCCCCTCTCACTAAGCAGAGCCAACATGTATTTTGCTTTTCGAGCTCACTGAGCCCTAAAGGGATTTGAATCGCTACACACATATCAAGAGACACTCAAGTGGGCTGAATTTCTGCCTATAATTAGGAAATCTTTTCCCTTTTTTTTAACAGACTTACATGCCAAACTCATTCACAAAGAACACATTTTTTTTATTGTGCATGCATCATATGCTGCCATGGCAACCATCTGAACACATTTGCGATATGGCTAGTTGTGCTACGTGCAAGCACATACCACATTTTTCAAATGGTATGTCACTCTAGTGAGGCTAGTCAATCCACTCTACTGAAATGAAATTATGAAATAAAAGTTTAATATATAGCGAGAGCTGGAAATAAGCATTTACTCATCTGATATTAATAGGCCTCATTAATTCCAAGCTGCTCATTAAATTACTTCAGTGTTTCGTATAAAGCTTTTGTCCTACAGAGTTAGCATTAGCGTTAGCATAGCATTAACATTAAAGCACTACAAATGTATCTGACCCCGTTAAGTATTAATGACTCCCATCCTTTCAAAGCAGAGTTGTCAGCAATACGTCTACCATTATGTTTGTGTCAGTAAGTTCCCAGAGCTTGTAGACAACATAGGAGAGTAAGCACACAATTGGAGTGTGAAAGACTGACAACATGTTAATCCGAAAGACTTACGGTCTGCCAGGATCTTTGCTGTTAGTCCAATGAAAAGCAACAGGGAGAAAAAGAGTGTGGACAAATTGAAAAAAAAAAAAAAAAAAAAAAAAAAGCTGTTAATTATATTATACAAACACATACATACATAATATATTGCATTATCACAGCTATTGACTATTCTATCTACATGATACAATAGCATAGTGTTAAAGGGTCTACAACAGTGATGCCCAAGTCCGGTCCTTGAGAGCCCCTATCCAGCTTGTTTTCCATGTCTCCTTAATTCAGCACAGCTGAATCTAATGACAGCTAATCAGCAAGCTTGGCAGAAGCCTGATAACGATCCTGATCACGAATCTGGTGTGTTAGTGGCGAGAAACATGGAAAAAAGGCTGGATGGGGTTGTCGAGGACCGAACTTGGGCACCCCTGGTCTACAACTACACAAGTTTCTGCTACATCAAAGTAACATTGAGACTGATAACTTACCTGTTTGCAGTTTCGTATGATGAGGAAAGAGAAAGAAAACACAAACCAGGTGAGTCATTTATACACGACAGACACAAAAGAAATTCAAAATGCAAGCTCACTATTGTGGTTGATTTTGTGCTGTTGCGGTTTAATTTATGTCATTCAGAACAAGACAGACTCCGTAAACTCAACATACAAGTTCTCGTTTCCTAATTCTTAAACTTAACATTAAATACAGTGTGCAGTGTAAAATGCACAGTACCGTACAATATATTCTGTATCGTTTGATTGTGTTGGTAAATGACATTATAATAATGGTGTGCCCCACTATGCATCCTTTGTCTTCAAGTTTTCTCTTCAGATGGTAGTAACTCCTCAGTAACTGACCAACAACACGGGTATCAGATAATGTGTGGGTTTGTGTGCAATGTTTTGCGTACTGCACGGATCTATAGAAAGCACAGACCATCACTTGTGAAGCGTGCAATTCACTGGAAAGAAGACAAGGAGACATAAAGAAGAGACAGGGTGGGTCTTTTCCCTTAGCCTAATGAATCAAATAATCCACACACAGTTAAATAAATGTGCCTTTGATATGATCAGGTTAAGTTTGAGATTAGATTTGAAATGCAAGTATATCCTAATTTGCATAATCAAAGTTGACGGACTTGATCAGGAGGAATAACGAATCAAGTAAAATTAAAATTTTGTATGTTCTTCAGAACAATTGATACTAAGGATGTAACGACATGGGCAATATCGTGATATTGTGATATTAAAACTGCCACAATATCGTTGCTGTCAACTTCACAAAAAGGAACACATCTGTTAAAAAGTCAGGTTGATTTCCATTTGTGCAGTTCAAGCACCCTCTAGTGGCTAGTTTATTAGTGCAATTAAATTTTAATTAGGAATGTTTTGGCCTTCTATGTTTAAAATCTATGCTAATTGTCAGATGAAGGGGAACCTAATTTGCTTGTGAAGCGATCAATGTGTGCTTGTATTAGCAAGTAAGCGCCTTAATATTGTTATTAGAGAATGTATATGATTTGTATGCATTGCTGTTATGTAGAAAGGAAGATATTGTGCTTTAGTATGAACTCTTTTTTTTTTTTTTACAATATAGTGATCTTTTTTAAATATCTCCAACCCCCCCGCAATATCGTGATAATTATCGTATCGTGACCTTCATATCATGATAATATTGTACCGTGATGATTGGATATCGTTACATCCCTAATTGATACTGTGGGTAGAGTACATTCTCTTAAATAGCAACGCAATATGTTTTTTGGCTCCTGTTATTTACTACAAATTATGTATACCACACAGTAAAAGCCATGAAATACTTTTCAATTATAGAAGGAAATTTATTTTACAGCTCTCTGATCAGTTCATCAATGTGCGAGTATGTTAAAAAGACGTCATTGCATGCTTTGTGTTTTGTGTAAATGAGTGTGTTTCAGATCGATAGCGCATCATAAGTCTTGGCTCAAAAGGTTAGGCAGGCTGAGAAGAAACCATAGGGGGTCAATGCAGCATTTGTGTGCTCATTTGATATGTATGGCAGGTGTTCAAGGGCCCACGGTGTCAAAATACATCTCAATATATAACCGAATTACATTTAGGACCATTCAGCTCTTTTCTGTGTGCACATTTACTCAAGAGTTACGTGCTCATTTATTCATTCAATTTGTTCATTGAATTCACGTGGAACCTTTGTTTCCATGTAGCAAAGACAATTGACTGAACTTTGATTGGTCTTTCGATATATTTATGTAATAAAATAGAACAAAAAGATCACTGAGGGGAACAAAATTTAACTTGTTTCAGTTTGCTCTGTCTCCAAATGATAGTAGTATAATAGTAGCTGAATATGAAGCTAGTGGGTTGAAAACCCGCACCTAAATCTGAGGATGGTTCTTTATGGGAAATGGGAGGATTGGCCCATTCTGATTGAAATTGGGCTTATAGTAGGGGTGGGAATCTCTGACATGAGGCCGATTCAATATGTATCTCGATACACAGGTTGTGATTCGATTAAGAAACGATATATTTCAGAGCAGAACGGTTCAATTAAGTCTGGGAACGATACGATTTTTGATTCGATACGATTCGTTTCAATATTCAAAACATAGTGACATTTGTTGCTTGTAGACGTTAATCTTATAACACCACAAATTTTTACAGCATCTTCAAACATGTTAAAAAACAACAACAAAAATGTCTTCTATCTTTTCATATATTGACTCAATTATTTAAATAGACCGCAACAAAGGGCTGGGCGATATGATTGAGAAATGTATCACAGTTTAAGTATTTATTAGTCGTTACTGACTGTTATAATTGTTTTTGTTCTATTAAAAATAAGGATCAGGAAAAGAAAAGGCTGATAATTTAATTTGAAATATAAATATTTAATGGGATACTTTACTTATTTAGCCATTTTTGGCAGTCAAACATGAATATTTTGCCTATAATAAATGTGATATTTTTAAATTAGTACCTTTCAAAACACATTTTGCAACTTGATGTCGACTGAAAATGACATCACAAGGGCTCAGGTAACCAATCACAGCTCAGCTTGTAAATGTCACATGACCAAACCTAGAAAACAGGTGAGCTGTGACTGGTTACCTGAGCCCTTGTGATGTCATTTTCAGTCGACAGCAAGTTGCAAAATGTGTTTTTTAAAGGTACTACCGTAATTGTATTTGAAAAATAATTAAAGTATCAAATAATTATAAACAAAATATTAACTTTTTATTGCTATAATGGGCTAAATAAGTGAAGTATCTCTTTAACCTTTAAAAAGACACAGCACGTGAAGTATTTCAGAAACATAAATTTGAGAAATGAAATAAACTTTCCGTCCAGCCAAAAGAAATACGAAGCCACCTTATGGAACAATAAATCTATCAAACACATTTTAACCACTTAATATATCCAAAAATATTGCCAAAAGTGGCCTTCCCTTTTTATCAACAATGTGTTTTTCTTTTGCCGTCACATTCATTTTTGGTTAATTATTATTATTATTATTTTTTGATGACGTAATTGCGGGCACGTCTCAATTCTCTTATCTAATCTCATGCTAGTTGTGTACATTAACAGGGAGCCACAAAAATAGAAATGAGATGCTTGCTGTGTGCTTTTAGCTTAGCTGATGTGTTAGCTTTGGGACACACTAGTGTGAAGTTTGAATCCATGCATTGGATCGTCACGGGAGTTATTATTTGGGGCCGCGCAGTGCCAACACTGGGACATACAAGTGCACCGAGAGGACTCGATAGACATGGGAAATATCGAGATGTACAGGCTTCTGCCACTGTCTCCAGTTGTATGTTGTCACTCGCTGTGACGTGCGCGCGCGCGCGCACACTATCCCGTGCCGTGTCGCAAGCCCGGCGTTGACGGTGGGCCCTCCAAAAAAGGTGTGTAATGTAATGTCTTTGCATTATGTTTACAACATCCGGGGAATGACGCGTCTATGAGCGCTACTTTGGCCGCACTCTGTAAACACCAAAGTAGCTTGAATAGTGATGCTACTAAAACGTAATGACTATGATTTTGTACACAAATTGTTGACTGACTGTTTTAAATTGGTGTAAGTATTGCGTGTGTGTCCTGTGGCCAAAGTATTGTATTGCTGTTAATCTTTTATGTTATGTTAGTTTTGTTGTATTTCTGTAAAGCGCTTTGTGACAGCTAAGGCTGTTTGAAAGCGCTATATAAATAAAGATGACTTGACTTGGCTTGAATTGACTTGACTTGACTTGACTTGACTTGACTAAATAAAGGAATGAATGCTGGAGTGGACTGAGATGAGAAATAGCATGCAACATATTCTATTTAACGGTTCGGCTACGCTCCCAACTTCACGATTTGTATGAGGAAAAATAACATTATTTTTGCATTGCCATTAAATGAGTTCATGATAGATGCTGAACTTCCATATCTCTAGTCCAATAATCCACGTCTGAGTCATCTGACGTATATGATGAAAATTACAATTCATGTCATTTTGTTCAAGATCTGCAAAAATAAGTAAACTAGATTTGAGCTTGGTGAATTGAGTCAGGTGATTTCTGAGTGACTTACGATCTTGCGGCACTTCGATTGTCACAGATTCGCGCCATAGCAGCAGCTGCAATGACATTATAATCAGGCCCAAATGCCCGCCCTGCCTCAACATCTCTCCGCCTCTGATTGGCCGGTCTCACCACTCCTGACAGGCTTGAGACTTCTCCAGGTCAGTCACCCTGCTGACCTGTTAACGGACACAGAGACAGATAGTTAGAAAAACTATTGTCGTATTATGGCCTACGTTCACAGCTGAGTCATTATTATTGCAGACATAATCAGCCTCAAGTGAAGTGTTTTTGTTCCAGTATTTCCAGTATTTTAACTTTAAATTGAGAATGTACTGTTCTTGCTAAAAACAAACACAGCGTTTGGGCCAAATCCACTAAAGACTAAACAGTATAAACGGAGCAATCCAGTAGCGTGTCATCCACAAAGCACGCACAGATTTGGAAATTCAAACTGCACTGTCAACCAGAGTGCGTCCCGGTGGTCTAAATCAGGGGTTCTTAATCTTTTTTATCTCGGGGCCCAACTTTTCTGATAAAAAGTGGCCCGGGGCCCAATCCGAAATTATGATTTATGTTGACTTTTATTGACTATTTAATAATTAAATTAAATCTAGTGCGGCACGGTGATCGAGTGGTTAGCACGTCCGCCTCCCAGTTCTGAGGACTCCCGTTCGAGTCCAGGCTCCGGCCTTCCTGGGTGGAGTTTGCATGTTCTCCCCGTGCCCGCGTGGGTCTTCTCCGGGTACTCCGGTCTCCTCCCACATTCCAAAGACATGCATGGCAGGTTAATTGGGTGCTCCGAATTGTCCCGAATTGTGTGCTTGTGAGTGTGGATGGTTGTTCGTCTTTGTGTGCCCTGCGATTGGCTGGCAACCAGTCCAGGGTGTCCCCCGCCTACTGCCCAGAGCCAGCTGAGATAGGCGCCAGCACCCCCCGCGACCCTTGTGAGGAATAAGTGGTCAAGAAAATGGATGGATGGATAGATGGATTAAATCTAGTTAAGGTTTATAAAAACATGATCAAATAACATGATACAGTGTAGTCATCAATGACATGTATTTATGTGTAATCACTGACACCCAATAAGATGCCCAACAAGCAAAAAAATACCAGGAATCAACTTCTCCATTTTTGTGTGCATTTATGTGGAAGTTTTTGTTTTTTGTTGTAAACAAATGAGGCCAGATTTGCAATTGTGATTCACTCAAGGGAGTTCTTCACATTATCAATCTGGGATTGCTCCACGGTGATATATACTCGGGAAAGGCGGGACATTCTGTACAATCCTTATGGAACATCTTGTGCACATTTGTTTTGACCAATCAAGCAACGGAGGAAAATGACGGCTTCGGTCTTGTCTAATGGGGGGGGGGGGGAAGCACAAATATCTTTAACAGATAAAAATGAACGAAGCCCCTCTCACTGTTCAACATTCATCAACGAAACAATCAGTAATTCTGTGAGAACAGAATTAATTGCAGCGTCCATTCGTCTGTGTTAGGGTGTAAGAGGGTTTATTTGTGGGGATCTATTTTGTTTCTGTTTTGGGTCAGGTGTGTTGAAGGAGGGTATCATCTCATACAGGGGTGCTTAAGTTTGGTCGTTGAGAGCCCCTATCCAGCCTCTTTTCCATGTTTCTCTTTACTAACACACCTGATTCATGGTCAGGATCGTTTTCAGTCTTCTGCAAAGCTTGCTGATGAGCTGATAATTAGATACAGCTGGGCTGAAGGAGGGAGACATGGAAAACAGGCTGAATAGGGGGTCTTGAGGACTTGATTTAGACACCCCTCATCTAATTCACTGTCAGATGGGAATTCCTGCCTCATCCTGTTTTTGCTTTCATCAATCACTCTTGCTTTCCCACGCTGTCAAGAATTTGTTATCATGTTGACATCACTTCATCTGTCTGATTATTCTTCTACATTCGACACCCAGGGCGACAGCAGACTTTAAAGACTTGGTCATTGGTAATTGGTTCAAAAGTCAATAGCCTGTTCTGGTACATAAAATTAATCTACAAACTAGAAAATTACACATTATTTGGGAGGTGCCATTTGACTTCCAAACAGTAGACAAGTTCCTCCTGTAAACATCATTAAGCATATGTATTTAATGCAAGTTGAAAATGTCTGAAGTCGTCTTGTTTACGTTTAACAAATTTAAAACATCATAAATGTTGCTGTTTCTACTAATTACTGTCTCAAATGTACTGTAAATGTATAAGCTCGTATGCCGAGGAACGTTTCTTTCTTGGGAGTAGTAATATGGCGGCCTTGCGGCTTCAAAAGTCTTGGCTATCCAGTAATATATACAGATCAGTGACGTTAACCCGCAACGAAGCTCTGGCTGCCTGTGAGCGGCGAGCGCTTTCAAACACAAGAACGACTATATTTGACTTTCGCGAATCAGTGAATTTTGGTTATAACGGGTGCACGATAATTTCCATCAAAATACGATAATTTTCAGCATATAGTACGATAATCCTATATTTCTCACCTGGCAACGCTGCTTCCCAAGGACTTCTGCTGTGCCTTGAAGAAATGCACTCAACCCCCAACTTGCTCTTTATGTACACCCTCATGCAAGCTATGTTTGTGCGTACGCCCTCTGGTTTACGTGTCTATACAACAATCAAAAATGTCAATATATCCCCTCCAGGATCTTCTTCAGTCTCTTGCTGTCATTCCTGAAATACACATACAGAATATGACAAAATCTGACACTCACTCTCAGTTCAAGCAATTGTAGTCCACCTCCCACCTATTCTACAGTCATTCCCAAAAATCTGTCCAAAGATATCCTTCAGGTGATCCTGCATTCCCACCAAAACTACACTGTACATTTTGTCGAGTAAATTTGACTCTATTAGAGTAAATGTTGACTCTATTTAGACAGGGACCAAATAGACTCAGTTTTAGAGTAAACTAAGATTTACACTAAGAAAATAAATAAATAAATAAATAAATAAATAAATAGAACTCACTCAAGCACAACCTTCAGCTTGGGAGACTGCCACACTACCAAACTGAGCTATGCCCCTCCTACTGTTCGCTTTTCTCCAAGAGACCAACGTTCGTTTTCGGTCTGTTGGTTAGGAAGACTCCATGCAATCATTGAAACAGCTGCAGCTGACATGAGCGATATACTAGCAGAAAGCAGGAGCTGCGTGGCTCAGGGAGTAGACCGGCTGACTCCCAAGCTGAAGGTTGTGAGTTTGTTCCTACCTTGAGTCCCTTTTATTTATTTATTTTTTCCAATTCTTTATTTTACTCTCTTCCAGGTGTAAATATTACTCTAAAACGGAGTCTATTTGGTCCCTATCTAAATAGAGTCAAATTGACTCTACAGAATTTACTATGTTGATATTCCACATATAGCCTACCAGGGAATGAATTCCCACTGTCTTTAGCTACTGTTGAATTCTAGACAATGGTAGACATTACATCAACTGCTGCATATTTGGGAAATGGTATTTAATTTATATAGCACTTACAGGGCCCTCAAAGTGCTTTACATTTAACTACTCATTCACCTACTGTTGATGCAGCATCAGGAGCAACAGTATCTTGCTCAAGGATACTTCAACAAGATCACAATGGGATGGATTCAAACCCACAACCCCTGGGTTGGGAGACGACCACTCTATTACTGAGCCACGCCAGCCGCATGTTTGTGTATAAAATGCCTGCTTCAAGCGCCTATCAGGCGGTCAACTCGTGAAGTATTTACAGTACTACAAGGCTTAGGTTGCAATAACACGTTAAGCTTGTAATCTTGTCAACAAACACAACAATTCGGTTCGTATGTGGATAACTCTTTATTAATCCCCAAAGGTTCTTTCGATTATGTGACAT
Source organism: Festucalex cinctus (assembly GCF_051991245.1). Taxonomy (NCBI): domain Eukaryota; kingdom Metazoa; phylum Chordata; class Actinopteri; order Syngnathiformes; family Syngnathidae; genus Festucalex; species Festucalex cinctus. The sequence goes on along the minus strand of NC_135418.1, from coordinate 8,828,764 downwards.
CCGTATAATATTTAAATCCTTACACACTGAGCAAGAAGGTCAAGATTCAAAGTAGGGACAAGATTGATTTTCTGCCAGAAGGCAATACTAATTCTCACGTGTTCAGACAACCCCCCGCCCACTCCCCCTCCCATGAATAACCAAACATCATAAGAGACAAAGCTTGGAGCAGAACCTTGTTGTCGCATGGAGGCTTGTGCCAGCACTGTATCTGATTAAACCAAGATTGAACTTTTTGGCCATAATTCCAAAAGGAATGACTGGCTGCTCATCACTAAAAGAACACCATGTGGTGGTTTAATGAACTTATTTAGCACTGCATAACTTTGGCGCTTTCACACCGCAGGAACTTATTCAGGAACTTCCCTATGTTCCGGGGGAGTTTGTCCAAAGTTTGCGTTCACACACAAAAGTAGTTCCGGGTCTGGGGGGGTCGAAACGGTACTACCTAAGTACCTAGGCAAGAGGAGGGTATTTCGGTGTACCCTGAACTACACAAGTGGGGGCGTGTTGTGAAGTGTGTCATGATTGGTTGACTGGACGAGGAGGTGTGTTTTGGATAGGTGAGTTTTTCGCGGTAAAGCCGCCATTTCTTTTTTACTTTTCACTGCTGAGAGCGCGACGATTTTCCCCCCCAAACGTTTTGGAAATGGAAGGATTTAAAAAAAACGATAGGTGGACGGACGAAGAAGTGCAGGCTCTCCTGAGCATTTACGGGGACGAGGAGACCCAACGACAATTTGAAAGTGCCACAAGAAACGATAAAGTCTATCAATTGATAACCGCGAAGCTAGAAGAGCTTAGCATTTTCCACACACAAAGGCAGGTAAGGGAAAAACTCAAGAAACTCAAACAGGACTATAAAAAACTCAAGGACCACAACAGCCGAAGCGGAAATGACCGCAAAATTAATAAATGGTACGAAAGACTGGACGTCATTCTCGGCCACCGGATGGGGTGTACAACCGGTAAAACAAAGGACTCTGCAATTGCAATGCTGGAAGTTATGTGCGAGGACACGGCAGTGGGCGAGGATTCCTCAACAACAGACACGCTAACACACCAAGGTAAGACAGAATTGCCTCATGAACATTTGTATTTATATATTCGTTTAGGTCGCTGCGCGGTCTTAACGTGGCTTTTACACCGCGCTAGCACTAAGTTGTTAGCGTAGCATGGCTTAAGCTTGGCAAAGGCACGCATCCAGCTCCGAACCTATGTAATGTTGTGAAATCATTCCTAAATCAATTAACCTAGTAAATGAAGAGTATTGTAGGCAGCTAATGCCGAAATAGCCTTGCTTCCAGTGATGACGAAATTGGAAAGCTTTGTGCAAAGGACGTGTGGAAACCAGGCATGATATGCACGGTTAAAAGCAAAACAACCACTTCGTTTGTTTTTTTTTAAATATCCGTTGCTATAAAAGGTATGCCGTCTAACAGTGTAAACTGACCTTTGTTGTGATGTACTCTGACTTACAGCGGGACCTTCTCTGAGCTTCTCTGTACCTTCTGATGTCTCCCTGAGCAGTCCTGGTATGTTTCATTTCATTTCATGTAACTTCAAAAGCTCCATATAAAACTAATAAAGCAACACACCACTCACTATTAATTTTACTTCGTTGGATACGCCAGTGTGTATTGCTGCCTAAAAAAGCTTGTACATGCCGCCATATTTGGCAATGTAGTGTGGCATATTCTGTTCTGTGGCAATGAAAAATGGAAGGATATATGTGAGTGGCGTGTTTCACCCTCACCTAAATCATTGCACTGTGCCCTTACTCAGTTCATGACTCTGTTGATACAGTTCCAGTCGAGGCGTTGGAAGGGATAAGCGAGGATGGTCCATCCACAAGCGGAAGCTGCGCCCCTCTGTCAACTTCCAGTAAGTTCAAAGTCATGTAACTTGAAGCTCATCGAAATTATTCACTGTTACTCATTGGATGTACATGATGTTGATACAGCTTCAAATGATGAAGTGAGTGAACATTCGCGGCTACGAGCAGAATCAGCAGAGCTGTTCCTGAGCCTTCTGCCTTGCTCTCCCGTCCAGGTAAATGTCCAGTAAAAAAAAAAAAAAAAAAAAGGACGTGTGGAAGCTAGGCATACTATTCACTGTTAAAAGCAAAACAACCACTTCGTTTTTTCTGTTTTTTTTTTTCCTTAATACAAAGCTCTGCATTCAACGTAACTAAAACGTTTTAACTTGTCAGCCTCATCACCTAACAACTCATAAAAAAAAACAAAAAAAAACAACAACAACTCATAAACAGTTCTAGGGAAACTGAAAAATAATGTTATGTACTGTGACTTACAGCTGGACCTTCTCTGTGCTCTCCTTTACGTTATGATGCCTCCCTGAACAGTCCTGGTATGTTTCATTTCATTTTATATAACTTCAAAAGCTTCATTTAAAACTTTTAAAGCAACACCCCACTCACAATTAATTTTGCTTCGTTGAATAAGGCAGTGTGTTTGTTTATTGGACATTATAAACAAATGAGTAGCAGTTAACATTTTAAAAGAAAGAAGAAACTTATTGCAATCATTCATAATAGTTTACATGTTCAAAGGAGTAGAAAGAAGTTAAAAACTTGTCTAGTCCTACCCATTCTTTATATCTACTGACTCATTTCATTAAAAAAAAAAAAAAAAGTACATTACTGGAATGTATTAATTTACTACACATTTTCTTTTACTGGAATGTACTAAAAGAAAATGTGTAATCCTGCTTGTGTAAACAATTGCACCTTAACACATGCGTGCATTTGTCATTAACGTATGTACATGAAATTCATAGGCATACACAATAATAAATCCTCATACTCACATATACAATTTTCATTTCACTCATAATGGTGCATTGAGAAAGGGGGAAAAAAAAAAAAAAGTTACATTCCTGCAATTTTACTAGTGTGTATTGCCTAAAAAAGCTTCAAGTGCATGCCGCCATATTTGGCAATGTAGTGTGGCATATTCTGTTCTGTAACTATGAAAAATGAAAGTACATTAACGTGAGTGCCGTGTTTTACCCCTACCTAAATCATTGTACTGTACTCTTACTCATTGCACGAATCTGTTGAAACCGTTTAAGTCGATGCGTTAGGAAGGTACAAGCGAGGATGGTCCGTCCACAAGCAGAAACTGCGCCACTCGAACAGAGTTTCCTGCCCCTTTGTCAAGTTCCAATAAGTTCAAAGTCATGTAACTGGAAGCTCATCAAAAGTATTTACTGTCACTCATTGTACATTTACATCCCTATAGGTTAGCGGACACGGGACCGAGACCACCTATTTTTGGAATACCTGCACCAATTTGATGAAAAGAAGGGGGAGTCCACGAGTGCAATGTTCTTAGAAGAAATGCAGTTGCACAAGGAGGACCTTGAACTCAGACGCGAGCAGCACAAGGAGGAAGTTGACCTCAGAAGCGAGGAGCGCAAGGAAGATCAACACGTGGCACATGAGCTGGTTGAACAAATGCACGACAGAGAGTTCCAAATGGGCTTCCTGGCAGTCCAAAACAGACTTGTGGACACAAATAAGCCAAATGCATAAGTAATAAATGCTTTTGTTTTCATATCACTTTTGTGGTTCTGTTTTTTTTTCCACACGAATAAAAACTTATGCTCAATGAATTCTTTTTAATGTTTTTATTTTTGACAAACAGTAATGCAAACATAATTACAGCGTCCCACCATTCAGAGGTTCTGATGTTCTTCCACTCCCTGCGCGGAACACACCCAGATTGGTAGAAGTGGCAAATCTGAAACAGAAACACAACAAATTAATAAATGTTAATATCTACATTAATTACTTTTGTGCAACAGCCTTGTGATTTACATGACAGAATACCTTAAAATAGCGGAATATGCACCAATTTATGGCCCTATGATAAACCACTGGCTTGAGGTGGCAATCTGACACTTCCAAAATCAGCACTTTTCCCAAAATCCTGGCACCTTTGTTCTAACATTCGTGCATCGTCAAAGAAAGCAAGCCATTTCAACACTTTGGATCGGTCAATCATGTGTTTAACAGAAAAAAACAAAAAACAAAACATGCGGACAGACTAACAATACGTCCAGGTCCAACGGTATTATGAAATACAGTAATAAGTACATGTAGCGTGAACAGCAACTCGCCATCAAGCCCTATTTTGCCGTGAATTGCACGAGAACTAGGCAGGAAACACCAGTTTCCAGCGATTGCCCTTTTCATGGCAGAAAGTACGACAAAATATCCACAAACGACCGACGCGCGGGGACACACGCAAGTAAACGTGCAACTGAACGCGCCAGTCATACGTTGTGTTTAAGGCACTAATACACTCTGTAACTTCATTTTTTTTTTCGTGTTCTCCACCTTGCAAGGGGAGCTCCGTTACATGTTACAGCTTAATTCCGATGTGAAATAAATTTCGTATAATTGTGTTTAAACCTTACCAGTGCACGTCTTCGTGCTTGCAGGTTTGACTGTCTTTCCAAGTGAGCAAGTCCTGCCCATTTCTCATCTTGATGTGGTAATACGGCGGGTCCCAATGGTTCTCATCAACCTTTCCCGTGAAGTTCTAATTGCTGCAAACACAACTCTGTACAACATGACAAGGAAAACGAAAAGATGATATGCCTTGTATCGTAACAAATGGCGATGGAGGGTCAAAGGTCGCGTTTTTCAACGTCACACTGGTTGTTTGTCATTCAGTTTTACCGGTACCGCCACTTGCTGGACAGGCGGGGTAGTGCTGTTTTTTTTCCTCCCTGACATACGTCATCAGTCTCATTTGAATAAACTACCCTGCCTGCTTTCATGCCGTGTGAACGCAAACTCGTGGGCCGCTCACAAGTTCTTCGGACCCGGAACTGACTCTACCATGAACTCAAAGTTCCTGGGCTTTTTGGTGTGAAAGCGCCTTTTGTGAACTACTAAATTCCGTTAAAACTTGTCACCTTAAAACATAAATGTATGTTATTATGTCTAATATTTTGATTCTGCAAAGAGCCTCAACGTAACCATTATATTATTTTTCATGAATTCACACTGTGTGCAAAGCTAATAGTTATAGTCTGGGTCAAATGGTGAGACAAGGCTCAGGTGAAAGGACATAGCCATAGGACATGCATAGTCATGTATGCAAATATATCAGTAATGCATAAGGATTATGCCATAATCCTTAGCTCACACACAAGCCGTACTGAATAATTCTCGTTGGAATTATGTGTAAAAAGATAAAGGTAATTAGAAATCCCATGACAGCAAAATGAGCAAATTTGTATCTTAATGCATGCAAAGTAATCTCTTAATAACCACGAGTACATTTAAAAAGAGCTAACATTAAAAGAAATGATGGAAAATAAGAGTCTCTTGCTGCATAAATGGATACATGCAGACATGCAAACCACACAGTCATGCAAAAACAGAGGCGAAGATGATGAATCAGCGACTGCAGACGGTCAAAAGGGGAACGCTCAACCCGAAGTTTCACGATGATTGTGCCATATCACGCAGACGATGTAAACAACACTCCTGGAAGACTGCCTGACGACTGCATAGCAACAATAACGTGGATGGACTCTGGACCAATCGGATGAGGACAACTCCTCACTTTTGCTTTGAAAAATTGTATAAAATGGGTCGAGGGACAGATAGTTTTCATCGGTCTATATCATCTTTGCTAAGGTACTGGGTGGCAAGGTGCACCGCTACATTTCTCACCATATTTCTTTCCGTGATCCCAACGGACCTCAACTCCATCGCCTAGGTGAGTGTGTTTTGTCGAGACTGCATATTTCTTTCAACACTTAACGTGTTTAGCACTCGTAAAAAGCTTGTAGAAGAATGACTTCCTTTTATATTCTATTATTACACTGTATTTGGAACAAAATAGTTTATTCCCGCTTTCATGCAGAATGTCCAGCTATTAGTTTGCACATCTGCCGTGATTTTAGTTGGAAAATGCTTCGCGTTTTCTCTGCTCCACGTTTTCTGCTGTCAACATTCGCTACTGTCTAAAACAGGATGTTACGTGTAGCTTTATTCTTCTTGAGTCCAGCTTCGACATGACAACGGTCTTCGTCTTGAGTTCAGCCTCCGCTACGATTTCCAGTAGACCTCCTGCTGAGCCATTTCAGGCGGAAAACCCAAAACTGAAGTGAAACGTGCATTTTAAAAATGTAATTGTTGTGGGAACATTGTAGTGTTTGGGCAAAGTTGTGTGTAAGTACAATTTTTGCGGGAATTTCCTGATTTTGCGTTAATCGTTGCGATCACAACTTTGTGCAAAATCTTGCACGAACTACTAAACACTAGTTTTGGCACATACGTCTTTCAAAGGACCATGGCAACCAGAACTTTATGAACTTTCATAACCACTGGAAAGTCAATTCCAATAGCAGGTAAGAACATTGTCTAAGACTTGAACCGGGGCGGTGTGGCTCAGTGGTATGGCGGTTGTCTCCCAACCCAGAGGTTGTGGGTTTGATCCCATGCCATTGTGACCACGTCGAAGTATCCTTGAGCAAGATACTGAACCCCCAATTGCTTTTGATGCTGCGTCATCAGTAAGTGAATGGGTAGTCAAAATGTAAAGTGCTTTGAGGGCCTTGTAAGGTGGAAAAGCGCAATATAAATGAAGTGCCATTTACTATTTAATGTCCGAGGAAGTTTTACATATCAACAGATGAAATCGGGCAAAAATTGTAATTTGGCCTCAACCCCAGAACTATGAAGATCCCATTAATCTTACAATTAATTTCCTGAGGCATCATCTGCCAAACAGAGATGGGCGCTTCAGTCGATGACGATGCCCACCTTTTGCCAAGTTCTTTTACTTATTTGGCAAGTGCTTTATGGCATGAAGCCTCACAAAACTACACAGAATGAGTGACCATCTGTTCCCACACCGATCGACAGACGTAAACGTGCTTCAGTCGGCGCTCAGTCTGTGTATTTTTTTAGGCTTCGCTTCATTGCACACCCACCGAAAGGTGCGCCTCATCATGGACGGAAAGTGACGATTAACGGAGGTGTCCAGGGGTCTATTTCACAAAGCAGGTTGAGTGAGAACCCTGGGTCAAGAAACCCTGAAAATCTGAGTCTTCCGTTTCAGAAACGGAGGTAACTGAAGCCACAGGAAAAGAGATAACTTTAGTCTGTTTCCTTAAAATAGGTCATTTAAAGGTGCATGATGCAAGATTAGACTCAAATTTGAGTGTTAAAATAACCATACTTTTCACCCGCACATGTTTTAAGAATTGTATTATGGACAGGAGGCACTACTGTAGCGCAATGACTGTTGCACCTATTTTTCTGTAAAAGTAAAAAATTTTGGAGCGTTCTGGCCAGAATCTTTAACTGTGGCTCTGAGCATGAAGTCATGCGCCTTCACGCTATTGTCCCTGTTAGCTCTCACGATTGTTCACGCAACTTCACGGACAGGACAGCTAATTCAAGATGGACTTGAAGAGACCTGCACCCCTCTCAATCCCTTATGGAGACTCCACGGAAGACAAAGAGAAGTAAAAAGACCAGCGTCACGGGAGGACGCGGATAAATATAGGAGCAGCGTTCGTCAGGTGGAGAGAGCTAAGAGCTATCCTGGGGATGAAACGGGACCCACAGCTTGCTGACTTTTTGCTAAAAAGGTAAGCCTTCGTAACGAAAATACGATAGGCTCTATTTATGATTAGCAGTGCAGAATAAAACTACCACACGGTCGCTAACTAATGTCTCCGCTGTAGCGATAATTGGGTCGTCTTTTGGACGAATTAATAATCTGGACGTTACAGAGGTAAATTGTATTTACCTCGATAACTTCTAGGGGCACCACGTTGGCTTTGCTTTGGGTTAACAGGAGCAAACAACGACCAAAATCCTTTCTTCATCAGTCACTTATAATCTAAAGTCACCACACTTGATATTCAGTGGTTCGTTGTACTAACAAAAGAATAATAATCCACTCGGAAACACAGATGACTTAGGCGGAATAGAGTTAATAAAACATGCATTTATGTCACGCCACCACCAGGCGTGGCGGTTCATGCTTTTATTTTTGTGTCTCTGTTTCCCGTTTTACTTTGAAATCCTAACTCTCCTCTCACCCCAGGTCACTTGCCCTTCCTGCCGCGCCATAATTACCGGTCCCCGCCCTTGATTATCACCACCTGCCACCAATCACCTACTGCAATAAAAGCCACCTGCATTCTCCCCTCAGTGCCGAAGTGTCACAGTCAGTGCATGGAAGCGTCCCACAGTCCTTATGTCCTCGTTCATGTTGCCACGTATTTTTGCCTTGTTTTTGTGCTTTTTCCTCCCCAGTGGAGCGCCTTTTGTTACCCCTTTTGCCTTGTGCCCTTTTTCCTCCCTAGCGGAGCGCTTTTCGTTGTCCCCAGTACCTTTTGCCTGTTTTTTCCTCCCTAGTGGAGCGCTTTTTGTTCTCCACTTTTTTGCCTCCCTGTTCTCCTCTCAGCTTGAGAGGAGACCCCTGTTGGCCAGTAATAAACCTGCTGCCTTGGTGGCTTACCTTACGCCTGCGTCTGAGTCCTACCTTACCTCGCCTTGTCAATTTATTCACGATTGCTACACTACAGAATCAAAACACTGCCTATCTAACTATTCTACCGTCAGAAGAAAAGAAATAAAATAAAGCTAATGAAAATAAGGAAGGAATACGAATGAATAAGGAAACAGGAAAAGAGAAATTTGACCTGCCAGATCTGTGATATATTTCAAACGTAAGTTGTAACAGGGGTACGAGTTGGGGAACGTGGACTTACGAGATGCTGCGTCGAACGAGCGGAAACGGGCGGTCTTTTGAAAAAGGGGGAAAAACAGTCAATGTTCGTTCCAAAAGGCAAGAAAATAAAAAAAAAGGGGCTATTCCACAGGTGAGCAAGGGAGCCGCTCGGGGGCTGACGTAGTCCCTTGATTGGTCGGCGACTCGGCGAGATGTTTCTCCGGCGAGGTTGGTTCTGCAGGACAGCTGTCCGACTCCAGGTGTTGGAGCTCGGTCCGCTACGTGCCGGCGTACGGGGAAGGCCAGCCGTTGGAGGTGAGCTGGCACCGTGGCGGGACGCCACCGAATAGCAGGTGAGGTGCGAGGCGGCTTAGGTACACAACCTTGAGTCCGGCAGTACGTTGCAAGTGTACCCCGGGGCCGCGGAGCTCGCTGCTGGCGGGCAATCACCGGTGGTGAAGAAAAAAAAGGGAAAACAAGAAAAAAGGGAGTAAAAGAGTCTCTTTTTGGGTCAGCGTTGCAGTTTGCACCTGCTTTGTCGTGGCGTGGAGCGAGTGTCTGCTCTCGTGGCAATGGTTACTGCAAGGGACAAAAGGGGCCACGTGTTTGACAAGTTTCTTGGAACAAAGAGTTGGAGCAGGCTGGGAAACTTGCAGGTAGTTGGCCTGAGGATGGTCAGAGAGCGATCGGGAAGAGGCATCGGAAGAGGATGTTGGAAGAGCGAGAGCGAGGGGGTCCCCTCGTCTTTTTAAAGTCTATGGGCAGGCCTTCAGTAGGTGGTGGCACACCCTTTCTGTTCGCTCACGCAGACTTTAAAAAAAAACAAGTTATTAAAGGGATGAATAATTTGGCATTAAATTTGGTCAGTCTGGCAAATCAGTTTTCCCACACAACCCGTTTAACACACATCGTAATTAATGCATCATAAACTAACTTGTGAGGTAATTTCTACTTGTCTAATCTGACTGAACTGAAAGATATTGATTACCTTTCATTCCTTATGGAGTACAAATGAAATAGGACGTTCATACACACAAAGACATAACATGAATCATTCGTAGTTCAGTTATCTGTCAAGAATTATCATGGTATAAATGTGTAAAATGTGGTTACTTGTATGAATTGTCGCTAAGGATGGTTCCAAGTTTCACCACTTGACGGTGCTGTTGCTCCATCTAGACGTTCCAGGAGTGCCCCCTGGAGGGGCGCGACGCCAGAATATCCTTTGTGATTGATAAGAGGTCATGAACATTCCTTTGATCAGTCGTTTGTATATTCCAAATCATTGAAGGCGTTTTCTCTGGCTCCGGGAAGGCAGGCTTGAATACACACCTTCGGCAGACGCATAAATTCCTTTGTCACCTGGTCAGCGGCTTCAAAAGAGCTTTGTTGGTGGTTGAGTGACCACCTGCAGAGCTAACCAAGCTTAGATCCTGTCTGGGCTGTGGAATGTTTATGCAACTGCAGAGAGTTTGCTTTAGAAGAAGCAAACTAACAAAAAAAAAATTAGAGGGTGGACTGGGCCAGAGGCCATAGTTGTTACACCGCACTTGGGCATATTAGCAACGCACTGCTATCCTCAATGTCATCGGATTCACGGGATGCACTATTTACGTTTGGAAGGTTGTAATTACGTAACCTTTTGTCACTCAAAATTAGTTTGACATACAAAGTAACTTTAAGATTAATAAGTTTCTTACCTCTGTAGACATTATTAAGCCTATGAAAAAGGCGTTGTGACGTTTGTTGACGTTTGTTAAATTAACTTGGAGGTTTGCTCGTGCCCGAGAAGTCGCGCACGCTCCTGGACATGTGCACGTCGCTGAGGTCCATTCCACGTTTCTTCAGAGGGGTCGCAAATGTGCAAAAACTCTGAATCCTGCTTCGTGCCTCTTTAAGCTCTCGGTCAGTTACTGTAGTAACAGTGTCCATGAACCTAAGCTGGTCGGTAGCAAGTTTTTCACAATGAACCACAAGGTTTTCCCTGTACCCGCCCCCTTTCAGCCACACACGACATTTCATCCCGCTCCCAATCGATGGCGAAGCAATGCTCATGATAAGACAGGTGCGTTCCAAGTGCCGATGATCAATGTGTCCTGCAATTCACATTAGTTCCCCCCCCCCCCCCTGAATTTCCAAAACAGATTAAATTGAAAATGTATGCTAATATAATTTTCCTGATTAAAAACAAACGTTATGTTATGTTATGTTATGTTATGTTATGTTTATGAAGTGAAAAATGGGCTATCATGGCAGGATGATCCCTTTTTTAAATGCACGTTTTAAGCTTAATAATTTAATAATTAACTTCTACCCCCAAAAGAAAGGCACCAAAATAAATCTTTAAAAAATAAAATAAAATAAAATAAAAATCATCGCAATACATATCGGACCACCACCAAAGTATTGGGATCCGGATTGGATCGTAACAGAAGTGAATCGTCCCAGTCCCAATATTTATCTTTGTGTGCTGGCCGGGGAGGAAAACCATTTTAAACTATGTATTTAGAAAAAAATAATAATAATAATAATAATAATAATGAAACCCTGCTGTAGACAGCCAAGGATCAGTCCCTCAAGTATATCAACATGCACATACAATGACTTACCTTACTAATGAAGACACCGATGTTTAGTCTGTGACCAATTTGCAGACCTGCGAGACAGAAAACAAAATATTATTCATCTTTATTTTTGAGATGTTATAATAAAGCTTTGCTACAATTTGTCATGTAAAGAAAGCTCATTAGTATCTGTTAGCCTGAGCATAGGAAGAAACATGTTGGCGAAGTGCAGACAGGCCTGACCTTGCAGACAACACACATGCCTCAGGACAGTCTGCAACTGCCTTGCTTGTTTCTTTAACTAGCTTGTGCTTTCAAAGAGCTCATCTGTACGCCAGCCGGGGTCTCTAGGATCACAAGATGCTCGTCTGCTCTCCTATTTTTTATTTTTATTTTTTTTCTCTGTCTTGCCCCTGGTTGTTGAGTTAGCATCACTTCACAGACAAACACTAGAACAGTCTGCCTGGAAGGCTGTGGAAAAGCCTTGAAAAGACTCAACATTCAAAAATGCACAGCCTCAACATGCATGAAACCAAATTAAAATATAAGCTATGCTTGTACATAAAGTGTCTGTGGGAGCCACAAAGTCACCCATATTGACACGTCAACAAAAATGTTATTGAGATGATAAAACATGTAGAAGAAAATCAATCCCAGGATCGTTCAAGAGAGCAATATTAAGCATTATCAACTTGCCACCGCCGCACAACATACAACTGCAGAAGTGCCAGTAATATGTCAAAGCCTTGCTCATGGGCACCTCAAAATCAAAGTGGCATCTCTGCAACCATCAGTTAACATTTTTGTCCTATAGCGGGACTCAAAGCACACGTCTTCAAAGATGAGGTACTGACTTCCCTACTGTATGAACTAACATCCCTTCTGACTGCAGCATGTCTGAATATCTGGAGATGAAATGTTTAACTGGGTTAAGTGCATTGCCAAAGGGCACACTAGTTTATTTGCCCCACTTGAAGTGGATGTCTATGAGTAAAGCTGCAATGTGTAACAGTGCACAAACAGAAACAAACTGAAAATCTTTTTGACAGGATAACACAATGGTTCCAAGCTCCTTCTTATTATATATTTAGTATATTTCATCATTGCAGATTTGGGAAATGTACATACAATTTAATAGACTTTATGTGTGTGTATTTTTACCCTTTTTGTCCAACACCAGGATGCAGTTTCCAAAATTATTTTCAGCATTCGCGTGTAGATGAAAAGGGTTTTTCATTTGTCATTTCATGTCATATATTTCAACTTTATTTCACCAAAGAACATATCAAGTGGCGGTATTTTCTTAGAAGTACTGAAACAGGGACAGCCAATTAAAAAAAAATAAAAAATTACTAAATTTCATTGTCTCCTGGGCCCCATATACAGCAGCTCTGATCTAATTACAGAGGTGACACAATGTGCAACCAAATCTGCTGATTTTATATTTTTAGCAGTCTGATTGGGCAAAATGAGGTAAAGAAATATTTAAAATTTCAGAAATACATATTCAAAAATATCAAAATGTAAGTGGACTGAACTAGTGCTGTTTTTTTTGGTTTTGTTTTGTTTTGCTTTTTTTTAGCTGAAAGCAACAAGTTTACCAACTTACCCATGTTTTATTGTCTTCGCTTGACAGACTTAAATCATATGATGCATAGGTACAGACGGGATAACACTATTTGGAAAAAATGACATCCTTTCCTGCTCAACCCTTGCTATCATACATTGCATATGCCACCAAATCAGACAGTGTATTCATTTCCACTTAAAATCACGTGCCTTCACTACAGAACTACATTGTGTCAAACTACATCAACAACACCAACGCAACTTGTAATTTTTGCATCAACAAAGCAAACTATCAAAAGTATGGAAGCATAGAGCTGCCAATGTGGAGTAAACATTTTTGGCTGGCAAGTATGTTCGAACATAGTCGAAAATACGTTCCAACATACTCGCAAATATGTTCGAACATACTCGCAAATATGTTCGAACATACTCGCAAATACGTTCGAACATACTCGCAAATATGTTCGAACGTACTTGTAGGCTACATGCTACAAAGTTAGCATACCTTCCCATAATGTCACGGGGTATTATTTGCGTATGTGCGCGTGAAAACAAAACCCCATATTTTAGGCATTTGGACCACATTAGCAATTCATTAGAAAATTGAGTAAACAAAAAAGTTTATTTGTAACTTTTACGATTTATTTGCCGTGCATGATTTTGGTTAGTCATTTTTCGCCCCATAATGCAGCGGGGTATTACGCTTGCGAATACCCCGTGGCATTATGGGAAGGTATGCTAACTTTGTAGCGTGTAGCCTACATGTACGTTTGAACATATTTGCGAGTATGTTCAAACAACATATTTGGGAGTATGTTCGAATATATTTGCGAGTATGTTCGAACATACTCGCCAGCCAAAAATGTTTACTCCACATTGGCAGCTCTACGCTTCCGTACAAAAGCTATCCCGGACTTCACACAAGAATAAATATAATGTGTGAAGTGAGGAACAGAAAACAGAATAACAGACACAAATCCATTAAACATGCACTTTTGCCCATCTCCTGGGACAATGAATGTATGAGTGTGGACACTTTGATGTACAGTCTATCACCTGCTTTTCCCTGCTGACCTGCAACAAGGCGAGTTCTAATGAATGTCCCAAAGGCCACCAGCAATGGTCTTTTAACACACACATGCACACAGACTGAAATAAATGGCTCTTACTCACACAAAGGTCAGAGGTTATATGTTAAAGTGGTTGTGTGTGTGTGTGTGTGTGTGTGTGGGGGGGGGGGGGGGGGGGGGGCGTGCCTGTGTCAGTTACATCATTTCCGTAGTGCAGATTTCTTTTAAAGGAGTTGCCATGACAACCACCATTGAAAGCCGACAGGATCATTGCGAAAAATGTGGGGGAGGCAAGGCTTGGCATTTGCATGAAATCAACTAATTAGTAATGATTGTGTCGTTGTATCTTTGCCTAAACAATAAAGCATCACTTCACTTTAGAGTGAGTGATGCTTTTATATTAGTGAGGCTACCATACCTGATTCTCAGGCATCTGGAATGTGAACCTATAATTGCAAATCAACATCATCATTTCACTACACAGGCAAAGTAGGATTCATCTGAGTGCTAAAACATTAAAATACAAACTTGCAGCATTGGTTACAACTTTTTAATTTTTGATCATCGTCAACAAAGACTTCGTTGATTAACACTTGGCCTGGGAGAAGAAGGGTAGGGGCAAAACAAAGCAGTGTCAGATTGCAAACCCAGCACACTACACAGCTCAAATTCTCTAGGGAAGGTGTGATGTAGAAAACAAGACTTGAGGGGTGCAGGTTGAATGAGCTGTGTGCGTATGCGTGTGCGCGTGTGTGCTTATAACTGTGTATGGATGTCATGCTTGGAAGGAGCTGTGGCTCGATGATGCTGACTGACCTACTTTTGATCAAAAGAGGGATAGAACAAATGGATGGAAAGTAGAAGAGGAGATCGGGGTGCTGTGGGCAGACAAGCGAAGAAAAAGGAAGATCAAGATGAGCAAAAAGAAGGATTGGACACAGAGAGTGACAGTTGATTTACAATTTGAAATATTACTTGGGGTCAATGAAAATATAAGAGGAGGCTGTGAAGAGACAGAGTAAAAGGATACACAGCTGATTGATTGGTCAAATGCTTGAAGGCTGGCTTTTAGGAGGTGGGGCTTACAGAGAGATTCCAGCTAAATCAATCCCACGGTTCCTGGAGTGATGTCAGTCCAAGCACATTCTGTGTCCGCATATCAGCTTTTAAGAGTCATCTTAAATGTTGTCTTGCGGCAGATGGGAATACACATGTGCAGGGATCACAGCATGACACTAGGCAAGATTAGACCAATACATTTAGGTCTGAAGCTCGCAACTGATTTGATTGGCAAAAAATAAATAAATAAATAAAATGATCTGTGTTGTCTTAAAACAGCTTATGTTGTTCAGGGTTGCGGGTGAGAGAGCAGCCTATCATGACTATGGGCAAGAGTTAGAGTCCACCATGGAGTGTTTGCCAGTCATCCAGTACCACTTCCATTCTATGGTGACACCGTAACCGAAATCTGTGCTTAATTTTGGCGATCCAGCACTTTCAAGCCACCCCAGGACACCACCACCATGTCACCAGGTGGAAGTCGAGTTCACTGATCGCTAAGCTAATAGCCTGGGCTGCTAACTCAGTGGCTCTATTTTGAGGATTCCGAGGAGCGAGGTTGGACTAAAGTACAATCACACGTTCAACCACATTTTCTCTGTTGCTTATTTTGACTTACCCTCCTGAAATGACTCAACAAATTAAGTTGAATTATACATGTTATAGTTCAGATGAATGGTTAATGGAAGTAAAAATGATCAACCTTGGTACATATACATACTGTGTGTATATATATATATATATATATATATATATATATATATATATATATATATATATATATATATATATATATATATATATATATATATACACACATTTGTGCTGTCAAACGATTACAATTTTTAATCTGATTAATCACACTTTTTAATTTTGATTAATCACAATTAATCAGCTAAATTACTTGTGTATTCGCATAATACAAAATGCCATAATATTTTGACATGAACGCATTTTATTATCTGAATGTCATTTGCAAACGTTTAACGATTAAATGCATGTACACAATTGCATGCATGCGTGCATTGCTCAAAACGTAACAGTATCATATCAATTGGTTGCAATTCAGCAATTATTAATTAATTAAACGCAAATTACTTTTGTTTTATCTAAAGTCCCGTCGGGGTGTTTTTTAAAGCGAAATTTACCACCGAGCACACCAACTGGAGTCACCCCGCTCATTTTGGAACAACAGGCGTAGGAAATGCCGTGCATTGACCGAATCACTGACCTGCGCAGCCTTCAATGTAACCATCCGCCGTTACGTTCAAGGCTCAAATGCGGTAAAAAAAAAAAATAATGCCATTAATCTGCGTTAATACGTGATTAATGCGACATTTTTCTGTGATTAATTAATCTATTAACGCTTTAACTTTGACAGCCCTAATATATATATATATATATATATATATATATATATATATATATATATATATATACACATACATACATACATACATACATAGAGAGAGAGAGAGAAATTCCGGATTATAAGACGCAACTTTTTTCACACACTTTCAACCCTGCGGCTGATACAATGATGCGGCTAATTTATGCATTTTTTCCAACGGCAAGAAGTCTCTACCTCACTGACTTTTCCGGTATGTTATTTTTAAACAGCCCTGTTAGTGCTGTGTTACTACCGTATTGCTGCTGTGTTACTGCCGCGTCACAGGCACTGTTTGGAAAGAAAAGCTAAGGTATATTATTAAACCTTTGAAAACTCTTTCTGTGTACCGTCTTTCTTTGTAAATATCTCATGTTTCAATGTGGGAACATGCGGCTTATAGTCAGGTGCGGCTTATAGTCCGGAAATTACGGTATCCAATCATCCATCCATCCATTTTCCGAACCGCTTGCTCCTCACAAGGGTCACAGGGGGTGCTGGAGCCTATCTCAGCTGGCTATGGTCAGTAGGCGGGGTACACCCTGGACTGGTTGCCAGCCACAACTAGGGACAATTCGGAACGCTCAATTAACCTGCCATGCATGTCTTCGGAATGTGGGAGGAGACCGGAGTACCTGGAGAAGACCCACGCAGGCACGGGGAGAACATGCAAACTCCAGCACCCCCCTTGTGAGGAATATGCGGTCAAGAAAGTGGATGGATGGATATATATATATATATATATATATATATATATATATATATATGTATATATATATATATATATATATATATATATATATATATATATATATATATATATATATATATATATATACATATATATATATATATACCTTTTATGAGGTCTCTCTTACTGCTTCTTGATGTTGGGGCAGAGCATATTTAGATATTGTATTTAATGTTGCTATGCCTGTCTTTTTTTTTCTTTTCTTTTTTTTCTGCTATGCCTGTCTTGTCTGGTCTCCCCAGATTATACAATTGGAGTGTCAGTCAAATGGGGTCATATCCACACAAATGAAAAAACATACAAGTAATATAACCATAATATTGCAATACAACAAGGAAAAACAAGCCAAGTAGATCACACAACTGCATTGTTGGATGACATCAAAATCCTTTGCAGCTCACCCACAGCGGTGGACCAATCAAAGCTCATGCCCTCTAAATGGATGTTATAAAAAGCCGGAGACCCCAATCAGTTTGTTGCCCCCTGTCAGTTTCAACCCATCAGTGCCACAAAGAAAGGATGGAGGCATGCACACAGGGAGGGGCACTGGGGGACCATGAGAGGCAAGAGGTTGAAGCAAAAAAAATAAAAATAAATCACTGAATGAAATGGGATTATAAAATGGCAAAGCTTGACTAGATATTATTTCTAATGTTGGCTACGTATGACACACCAGTTAAACAATGCATTGAATTTCTCAGTTGAGCATGGGTTCCCCTGTATTATTATTATTGTTACTATTATTATTATTTTATTTCTTTTTATTTTATTTTTTTACTATTAATTTAATTTAGTGTCTGTTTTGATCCCTCTCAGACATGTTGAGGTACCTCTAAACAAAAAAGACTCACTATGCAGCTTGGCCTATTGCTTCAACATGAATTAACAATGACTCTTCCTCTTCAATATGCTGTCTGAAAAATTGAAGACCACGTGCCGACATCCAAATCACGCTGAATACAGTCCCCCTCACCTTTGTCACGACATCACATATTCATGCCAAACAAAGAGGCCATTTAGTGATCCCTTCAGGCACACTGCTCACAGTAAAGCCACTCCCACCCGCTGGCAGCCCCCAAGGCATGTTGTTCATTGTCCAAAAAAATGGTTTTCCTCCCAAATCTTTTCAAACATCGCTCGATAGATTATCCATGATCCAAATACTAGTTGTCACATACTGTAACTATATAATTCAAATGTAAATTAAATTACAAGTAGATCATAGTCAAATAATGTATTACATTATTTTGTGCAACTACTACTATAACGATTCTGTGTGAAGTGACTGTAAATGTACTGCACATCCCAGTCCTCAAACAATGTAACACTAATAATGTCACAAGATCAGAAAATCAGAATGAATGGTGTCTGAGTGGGTTGGCCAGTTTTTGTGGTTGCCCTTCAATATGAACATCAAGTTACTTCTGCAAATAAAGACAAACGGCAAAATTACAATTGCTTCTTGTTGAGAAGATGCATGCCCATTGACAGAACATCCACAACAGACGTTCAAGGTTATGTTTAGGCCTACTGGGAGTCCAGAATTTTCCAATCCTTTGTGTGGAAATAAATGCTACCATACAGTTCTATACACGATCCCCAACTGCTAAGAAACACACTCCATCTTGATTTTAAATTCCCGCTGCCACACATTCTTTATCTTCTATTTGCTCTTTCTTCTCTTTGCCATTTTTTTTTTAATCTGTAAGGGATTTTCCCTGCTTTACTAAATGTTCTGTCAATATATTAATATATGCATTTCCTCCATGTATGGCAACCCTCAGGAACAATGTCGGTCAACATTCAACCTCATTAGCACATCTGGATTTCACTCTGTGCTCCTCCTCAAACGCGCCCCAGTACCCCTCAATATCAATCCCCCCTCCTCTTCTTCCTGTCCAATGAAAATCGCCCCCAGTCAGCAGGGCTCCCTAGCAACAGTGCCACGAGAGAAAAGACGGATGAAAATGGGGGCAGAAAAAAATGAGGGAGATAAAACGGTGATGGGTGAGGAGGGCTGAAGATGGCGAGTGCGCAACTGGCGGTTTTGTGTGTGCGCGTACATGTATAAAAGCATTGTAGGCAGGAAGAACTTAACTCTTTTACTGCCACACGTTATCAAAAACAAAAACACAGTGCCAGCCGATTTCGAGCGTTTTAACTCATCTCTGAAGACAAACAGAATATTGTGCTTTTACTATACTAAGTGGGTACCAAATGAAAGATCACATTCCATTCTTTCATTAGAAAAATAAAGTATGTTCTACCTTATTACGTTCCTTAGTAATCACCATTTGAAAATAGGTAATTTGAGTGACATTGAGTGAAAATGGAAAGGATGAGGAGAAAACAAGTTTCATGTGAAAAGATACATTTTCTCCACAACAGTGACTTTGACACTAATATTTTTTTTTGTTTATTAATTTTTTCACTCCCAGCCATTTTCACAGGAACAATCCCGTTCGCTCCCAGCTTTACTGGATTTTGACTGATTTTGCAAGGCCCACAGAATATTGTGTTCTGTTGCTATAAAAGCATGGAACCTATCAAAAGAAAGATTAAAGTCTCTTCTTTCATCAGGAAAAAAAAGTATGTTTCTATCTGTTTCCGTTTTGCAGCAATTAGCATTAGAAGAGAGCTAAGTTTCATCAGTTTTCACAAATTATTTAAAATTGTAAGTCATTTAGCTTTTTTTCTACATGGCTCTGGTTGATCTCCTTTGCTCTGCTGCCACCTGCTGGCCGTTTGTGTAATAACTACCATTTCTGAAACCGTTCTTTGCAGTTGAGAGGCTGCATCAAAGCCTTCTGTATGCTCTAGCATAAAAAAAAAAAAGTATTTACACATTATTGGGAGCAAATGAGTTAAGAATCTGTAAATTAGGTTTAATATGACAAAGGTTTTGATCATTCATGTCATCCTAGAAAACGTTCGATTTTGTCAGATTTCATCAGGTTTGTCACGTTTCATTGTAATTTCATAGACCGGCAGCCCATTGAAAAGACATACACTGCTGCCATCTGCTGGCCACAGTTAGTGTTTTTGATTCCACAACCCATTGACCAGGCAGCGTTGCACTTTGACGTTGCACTTCCCATTGATTAAAAAAAACAAAACAAAACAAAAAAAGTTGACGTTATTTAACGTTTATGGCGGCATACATTGCGATTTTACTAATCGTTATTAAACGTTTTTGGCGGTCAAAGAGTTAAAGGTTTGCTCAAAGGGACAGACAGAAAATAAATTGCTCAATGTGTGTGTGCGTGCGTGCGCGCGCGCATGTGTTTTGTATTGCATTGTACTTTTAAGATAACAGAAAAAAAGCTGAGCTCAACAAAATAAAAATAAACTGTGAACACAAAGGACAAGCATTCAAATCCTGGCCAACAGTGAAATCTAAAATGTGTGGATGTGATATTTTGATCTCAGTCAGCACACAGCATCCATGAAAACTTGCTGTACATCCATATAACTAACGCCCTTACATTTGTTACGTTACATAACGAAAGTACTTTTTTGCTGTAACTTCTAACGCAACTCTTTACATTTTCCCATTCTATAACGGACCTATAGTTACTGTCCGAGCGTTACCCGAGTTATGTTATGTGATCAAGTGAAAATGGCTCTTCTCATGGAATGAGAAGAGCCATTGGAGCCATGTTCCATTCTTCTCACTCGACTGTAACTTGAACACAGAACACCAGAAGAGGTTATTGATTGGCTAACATAAGACAAGATGTCAGTTTAAGCCAATCAGAGACAGTCTGACAAAGTAGGGCGGGTCTTACTAGTATGACAGAACTCAACACAGACACACTACCCAATTTGACAACGCACACCCTCGCAACTCCGGTGACACGACACCAACCAACACATGCTGCAATGAGTGGAGGCTTTTCGGGGTGGAAATACAAACACTACTTTGAATTCCTGCGAATAAAGTACGATAAAACATCTTGGTTGGACAGAAGACAGAGTTGTCTACAGCGATGAAGTTAACTTTATAAGAGATGCTGCTGACCTTGGGAACTCTCTGCATACTCTGTTTTTATTTGAAATTAAAATTGAGACACTGGGAAGTGAAAATGTAATAATTAACATATTTTGAAATTTTGGAAAAGAACTTACTGAAAACAATCGGCAGCTATTAACATGTTGAAGTTTTCATTTAACTTTTTAAAACATGCCAATGACCCCAGGAGCTCCCTGAGTGTTTTGTTATAATTCTGAAACAAAGATGTCTATTGTCTAACATTTAAAAAAAAAAAAAATCAGGAGCTTGTTCAATAAACATATGCATGAAAACATTTCGAACATTTTCCCTTTTAGAGAAAGTGAATATCTCCTCGAAAAATTGGTTATCGGCCTCCTTGACCACTAATAAACGGTATAGGCCGTGAAAAAAACATGTGCCGGTAGGTCTATCTACAGCATTTTTTTTTTTTTTTAATAATATAAACCGCATGTTCGACTTGCAATTACATTAAATCTGTCACTGCTTACCTCAAAGATGTACATAGGCAACAGTGATTTTTGGCATACAGCAATTATACATTTATGTGGTTTCACCATAAGAACCACCCCCCCTGCGGGCAACTGTCAGGTTTACCTGTTTGACATCTATTAAGCACGACACAAAAAGGAGAGAATACACTCAGTTCAAGGCTCGCGACGAGAGGAACTGACAATTCACTACTGCACTCTCTGAAAAAAATCCCATCCTCACCCTCTATTTATTTAGTTTTCGCACCCCTAGTTACAAGGGTGTTCCAACCCTAAAAATGCAAATGCAAGGCATAGTTGGAACACAGTGTACTTGTTTGTCTATGTGTGTGCATGTGAGTGGACGATTGCTGAGTACGTGTGGTCAAGTTTGCAATCATTTCTTAAAAAAAACAGGCGGCCTCAGCAGACTGGCTCCAACCATTCTGCTGTGTTAGATGTTGTGGTTCTTTAGCTTCTTGAGCAAAGCATTCTTCATTGCAGCAAATGTATGATTACTTATTATGTACAATTATCCCTACAGCAATCATATAGTTGTGCTTGAAAGTTGACATACTCTCGGGGTATGTAAACTTATGAGTGCACTGTCTGGTGAGGGAATGGCTTACTGCCCATAAAATTCAAAATATGGCAGCAATTGTTTTGATATTTTCAGAAATTGAAATTGACATGAGCAAATATGTGCATGTTAATTCCGGTGACAATTCATAGCATTTTTTGTCATTAAGTGGTGTTTAGTACATTTAGTACATTTTCAGTCGTGCTCATAAGTTTAAACTTATGAGCGCAACTGTAACAATAATGTGAGTGGAAACAAGTTCGGTACACTCGCTCTAAAAACATTCGGAAAAGTGCGCAAAAGTAATATGACTCCTTTAAAAATGACATGAATAATATAAACAGTCAAAAATCTGTTTGCCACATTACACTTTCTAAACCACTCTGGCGAAAAGGTAAGACGAGCTGCATCAAGTTTTGTTGAATGCAATGCACCGATTACAGTTATATAACAGTGTGAGCTTCTGATAAGCGGCATGTACTTAATTACTTGATAAAGTTGTTTACACACTGACTGAATTTGTTGATGTATTGTAACTGCTACATGTACCACATACACACATCTGTACACTAATTGACAAGTTTAAAAATACAGTACAATGCATGCTGTCTTTGTGGGGGCTCATGTGTGTATATACTGTTTGTTTTTTTTGTTTTTAATAGGGCTCAATGCGCAGGCTCTGAGCTCTGTCACTAGTCGTCATGGAAATGAAACTTATTTGACATGGAGCCCATAAAAAAATATGGAATGGAATATTTTTTATAAAATAAATTCATACATGGAATAATGTCTCCTATAACTTTTGATCTTTGGGGCACTTTAATGACACTGAATGCATCATATAAAGACAGCTGGGAAATATATTTCATTTCTTTTATATTCTTTGTATTTTTGGTATGCACATATTTCCGTACCATTTATATTTTTAATGCATTGAGAGAGGGAAACTGCATTTTTTTTTAACATGTATCTTTAATTCACGGCAAACTACAAAGCATATTAATGTGTTTGGGGGGGGGGGGGGGGGTGCGCGCGCGTGTGTGTGTGTGTGACTGAGACAACGAGCCAGACCAGCCAATGGCAGAATTACTTTAATCACCACCGTAACCTCGAGGCAGATGGGCCCATCTCAGCAAATTAGGCCTGGAAGACATGCTAACTATCCAGGCACACGCGCACATGCACGCACACACAGTTGTCCTTTCTATAATTATACCATTACCAAATTTCATTTAGTCAGACCAGGCTCTGTTTCTCTTTTCCCCTTCCTTTTTTGGACTAAATGATATTAAAACCATAGAAAATCTATTTAGCCCATCAGGATGTGAATGTATTTCACCATCTGTAAGGGCATATAATGAATAGTAGCATCTCTGTTTCTCATATTTACTCATTCATTTACAATGATATTATGTCCAGCTGTCCAATGCTCTTCTTTTCTCTTGTTGCTTAAAAATGTAAATTATAGTGACGTAAATTTATTGGATAACTCACGTTGTTTTCTCATTGTGTGTGCGTGCACGTGTGAAAGTAAAGTAAAGTATGAGTGTATGAGTAAATGGGTGGGAAAATCCCCTCAAGTTCACCAGAGACGAAGGTGTTAAAATGATAGACATATCAGTGCCTGAGTGTTTACCAGTAATCACTGTGCAATAGTTGAAAGGCATAGAATCTAATATACAATCTAATATGCCTGAATGTGGCTAAGTGCATTATATTGCAGAAAAATACAGTGTAAAATAGATATTTCACATTCATTTTATTACATTTTTTTAAATAGTTTATGTTTGTATATGCTTTATGTCACGGGAGTCAATTTATAATTTAAGTAGACCATTTTTTGTTATGACCGTGTTATTTTAATTATCTTCTTGGTCATTTATGTACAGCACTTTCTGACAGCTTCAGATGTTGTGCAGTGCTCTAGTTTTAACTAAATTACTACATGAAAGATTATTAAGAAAGACATTTAAATAGCTAAAATAAGACAAAAGTCAATAAAAGATGACTCGGTCTGAGGATCAAACCCATGCCAGAATAATCACCACCATTCACCAATAAAGCCATTGCCTCGAACAACTCTGCTTTACAGTCACAGCATATAACACATCTGGCCAATGTCATTCTTAAGCAAACCGATGAGCATCAGCAAGACACGAGTGTAGTCTTCATTGGAGCCAACATTTATATAATATTATAGTAATATCGTTGAGAAATTGAAGATTAAGCCATTAAACCACGATAGCTATTCTTATCCATGTAGCCCGGTCTCCCCGTTCTCCTCTCAAAATATGACTTTATCAAGTTTAACATGAAAATAACACTAGATACTAGAGATGTAACGTGTTTAAACATAGAAGGGCCAAAACATCCCCTAATGAAAATTAAATTGCACTAAAAAAAAACAAAAAAAACTAGCCAACAGAGGGTGCTACAACTACACAAAAGGAAATGAATTTTTTACAGATACGTTGCATTTAAATATCGTGAACATGACAACGACGATATTATTGCAGTTTTAATATGACGATATCGCGCTTATCATTACATCCCTACTAGATACGCTGCACAAGCCTGGCTGAGCCTCATCAAATAAGGCAAGTTCACATCAAAGGAAGGAGCCATTCGGGACAGGCCATGGCCTGACCGCAAACGATGTCGGCTTTAACAGCAACTCCGTTTAAAAGTATTTGGCTGTGGATGGTGGAATTCAGCATCTAATGGTGTCCGATATATGTGTGTTGCACGGGGACCGACTGTGCATGTCATAAATAACAAGAATCTAACGGTGTTCTGTGCACCTAAACTGTCAGTGACAGCATTGTTTGAAAGGTCAGAAGCCCTTCAAATCAATTTTTACCAATTAATAACTGTATGCTATTTATGCTACTCATTAAAAAGATCTAGGAGTATTTTTCTTATATTTTATTTTCATTATTAAATGTTTGCCCATTTTAACATGGTGGCTCAGCTGGGCAAGGGTGCAGCACACTAGCACCCTCTATTGACGAGCCATCAATAGAGGAGACAATGGAAGTCGTAGGCAACAAAGTTTGTGGCGACACTCAAAAAAATATGTGAACATATTTCCAAGCCAGGGCGGCATGGTAGTCGAGTGGTTAGCACGTCCACTTCCCAGTTCTGAGGGCTCCGGTTCGAGTCCAGGCCCGGACCTTCCTGGGTGGAGTTTGCATGTTCTCCCCGTGCCTGCGTGGGTCTTCTCCGGGTACTCCGGTCTCCTCCCACATTCCAAAGACATGCATGACAGGTTAATTGGGTGCTCCGAATTGTCCCTAGGTGTGCTTGCGAGTGTGGATGGTTGTTTGTCTCTGTGTGCCCTGCGATTGGCTGGCAACCAGTCCAGGGTGTCCCCTGCCTACTGCCCAGAGCCAGCTGAGATAGGCGCCAGCAGCCCCCGCGACCCTTGTGAGGAATAAGCGGTCAAGAAAATGGATGGATGGATGGATTTCCAAGCCAAATAGGAAAATATTAGTCGGGGAGGTGACATCCACATTTAATATCCAACAGATACAGAGAAACACACAATCAAATCTGGAAAATATGTGGTGCCAAAAGCTATAAACAGAGGATATACAGTATAATGTGCTTTAGTGAGAAAACACACTTTTGTTTAACACAAAAAAAAATTCTGGCTAAGTCACGTGTGACCTAAGGAATTTTCCTTTTTTTTTTTTTTGTTTTTTTTGTCCATAGTAGAATAAAGTGCAATTACACAGACATTACAGCAGGTGGCAGTGGCTCTCACATTTTCAGTTCGCAGGAGTAATAACTTGTCTGCAGAAGTGTACTTCCAACAATTTTAAAGACAAATGATACTAGAGGCGGAGAGTTTGGGGGTGGGGGATGGTGGTGGGGGCAAAATATTTTCTTCTTCCTTGGGGAAATAAAAAATAATTGACAAGTACTGATGTACAGTATATACTATATATTAGTAGCTGTTTTTAAAGAAACGTGACATTACATTTCACTGCAGCATTATAAACGTGGCTTGTTGACTCACATGGTGCACATTAGTGTTAGACCAATACCGATACTGGTATCGGCAGAGGTGCCGATACTGCATTAAAACAGTGATATTAGTATCGGTGAGTCCTCACAAGTAACATACCGATACCATTAATTCCAACTCTAATATAGGATTTTGAATGCAGCATCTTGAGTCTTGCTCGTGCACAGCATTCACTGATATGTGACATGTTCACTGCATGCCGATCTAAGATATCCGATTGGCACTTGAATGCTCTGAACCAATGGCAGGACAGCTTTTTCATGTTGAGGGGGAAAAAAAAACCGTAGGTATCGGTATGGTATAGGGGTGTGCTCAAAAAAATCGATATGGCAATACATCGTATCGATACGCAAGCATCAGAATCGATATTGCTCATTAATTTTAAATACGCAGGTAAAGCAAATTTGCCCGCTTGGGGGTAAACCAGAAGAGCTGCTAACAAAAATATTTTTGCCGTCCAGCATAATAAACATATCACTTATGTATATGACTGTTATAATAAAAATGCAAGTAAATTAATGTAAAATATTGGGATACGTATCACCTTGAAGATCATGTATTGGGATTAGAGGTGGGACAAAAATCGATATCGCAATATATTGTTGCGTTCTCTGTTGCAATAAATTATCGATACAGTAGATATCGATGTCATGCGTCCAGTTGTGCAGTGTTATGTTATAAATGTTTCTGCACTTTAATTTGTCTCACTTTACAATGTTTATAGTTAAAAGGCTAAGAGGCAGTGAGGCACAATGCAGAACTTTGTACATTGTACATGTTTTGGCATTAAATAAATGCATTTTCCTTTTTATGGGCATTTTTTTGTTTTTTTTCAGTCACATATCATGATATATTGCTAATTATTTTGACAATATAACAAAAATCGTAGATATAGTGTATCGTGATATTATCGATATCGTGAGTCAAATATTGTCACAGTATCGAATCGTGGTTTACCCGTATCGTCCCACCCCTAATTGGGGTACATATGTATCGGGAGCCCTAAATCGTGATACATATCGTATCGTGAGGTTGTTGACAATACCCAGCCCTAGTATGGTATCGGTATCGGCCGATACTGTAAATCTGGGTATCGAAATCGGTTTCGGGGGCCAAAAAAACTGTAACGGAACAACACTAGTGCACATCGACATAACAAATACCAAGCCAATCCATGTGTAATAAATTTATTTTTGAGTTGGAATCAGAAAAGAGAAAACATGGCCTGTTGCAACAGCATCATTGGCCCCAAATTAAAGGAACTATTTCACGAATGAGTGGAGCAATGGCCATTGGCAAGCTGAGCCCTTTGTCCCAGGCTATCAAGAGACTCACTGGGCGGAAAAATACATGCCAAAAAAATAAAAATCACACCTTTAAATGCATTTTTAGACAGCGGCAGCCAAAATGCAACACATTTTAAAATGAGGTGTATTTGGTAATTAGTATAATAATGATAAAGTTGTACAGTATCATGTAGCTTTGTGTAAATCGTTTGATAATATCCCTGAAATTGCTTTTCTATCTAGCCATCCAACACCATCCTTCCATTTTCCATGCCGTTTATTTTCATTATTAGGGTCATGGGGGAGCTAGGGGCCTAAATCAGATGACTTTGGGTGAGAGGTATGGTACACTGAATTGTTCATCAGCCTGTCAGAGACTATTGCATTAGTTTGGGGGGGGATCGCCCGGCACACAGTTGCCTGGTGTTAAATGTAGGTTGTCACTGCCTGCTCTCGAGTGCAATGTCTATGATGCTGTCTTAGTGAAGCAGACAGATGTATCCCCCAGCCTTTTATCACACACATACACTGACAGAAGCATGAGCAGCGATGTAGGTTAAGTACCTGGCTGGAGGGCAACATCTGTATCCACACCTGGACTCATCCAACGAATCCTCATCTTTCCTCTTCTTACTAATCATTTAAAATTCACAGTCTACAATTTCTTTTTATAACCACCTGAACAGTAAAAGTACCTAAATGTCTGATTAAAAAAATTAAAAGATCATTTAAATTTCATATTCCTCCACTTCCTTCATCTCATTTAATGCATTTGAAAGAAATAGAGAGGAAAAAAATCACGTGCGTTATAAGGTGGCTTTGATTTGATCTATTTGCTCACATCGGATGAATAAATAAAAGGATCATCTTTAAGCCAGTATATTTATTTTAGCTGTATTATTATTATTATTATTATTATTATTGTTATTATTATTATTAATTTAAAGGTGGACATAAGCGCAACTCTGTCTGGCATCACATGCACGGACATGTGTGGGACTCATGCAACAGTCTCTCTTGCTTTCAGCCAACAGATTAACTGAGTGAGGAGTCATCCCCAAAGCTAAATCTCCACCATTACATAAATCATCAAAAGCAGATATACAAGGCAGGAAAACAATATTATACTATAAATTAATAGGATACTACTTTCAAAATGTTTTTCTTTGAATCTTTACTTCAAATAATGTCAGCAGTACCTGGAAAGTTGAAATACAAGTTCTACCAAAATATTTTGTAAGAAAGTGCTACAAAATTGCACACAAATTCTCAATCTCAAACAATCGCAGGCAAGATGTCATATGAAGATGTTGAGGCAAACTTCATCGTTTTGCGTCTTTGGCTGACAACATAATGCTTCTGCACCAGGTAGACACATTCCATAACATTACATGCTCCACGTATGCATCATATAATCTGCTAATCTCTGCTAATTTCGCTCAAATCATTGAGCGAAATTGTTGTTATATCTTGGAGTGATCCTATGATGAATGAGGCTGTCATTTGGTGGCAGATGGATCAGAAATAATTAAGCTGGCTGAGTCCGTACAACAAATGTACATACCAAATTATACAGCAGTTTACTTCAATGTAAAAAAAAAAAAAAAAGTTGGAAAATGTTACTTTCGACGTTGTCGATACATTAATAAAGTTTTTAATCATATCAACATGACATTGGAACGACTTGAATTCTAATTCTAATTTGCTGTGAACCTTTTGGAAGCAAATGCTACTCTTGTTGGCACCATAGCCAACAACAGGATGTTGCGGTGGGGCATAGCATAAACAGAAGATTAATATTTACTGATTCTCCATTATGGTGAATTGATATTGTAATGTAGCTATCATTTAGCACCCCTAGCATTGGCCCTAAAACAGCCCTAGTGTTGTGTACTGAAAGGTTTGGATCCCAAATGCAGACACAAATAAGATTTTCTCCATTTATTCACATCAAGAGGCAGAAACTCAGAGACGCTGTACACCGGACAGTTGGACAATAATCCGGCAAACCACACACAATTCACAGACTACACCTACAGACAGTGAATCGTAAAGGACTAAAGAACGACATCACATAAGGTCCAGACATCACCTAAAGGATTAAAGGTAGACATCACGAACATCACGTTTTGTAAACAGACACTTGTTACATCAGTACCTAATAGACACATAACTGTCACGCCGCCACCGGCGTGGCGGTCCATGCTTTTATTTTTGTGTCCATGTTTCCTGTCTTACTTTGAAATCCTAACTCTCCTCTCACCCCAGGTCACTTGCCCTTCCTGCCGCTCACTCATTACCGGTCCCCGTCCATGATTATCACCACCTGCCACCAATCAACCCACACAATAAAAGCCATCTGCATTCTCCCCTCCGTTGCCGAAGTGTCACAGTCAGTGCATGGAAGCGTCCCACAGTCCTCATGACCTCGTTCACGTTGCCTTGTGTTTTTGCCTTGTTTTTGTGCCTTTTCCTCCCCAGTGGAGCGCCTTTAGTTACCCCTTTTGCCTTGTGCCCTTTTTCCTCCCTAGCGGAGCGCCTTTTGTTGTCCCCAGTACCTTTTGCCTGTTTTTTCCTCCCTAGTGGAGCGCTTTTTGTTCTCCACTTTTTTGATTCCCCGTTCTCCTCTCGGTTTGAGAGGAGACAGCTGTTGGCCGGAAATAAACCTGTTGCCTTGGTGGCCTACCTTACTCCTGCGTCTGAGTCCTACCTTACCTCGTCGTGTCAGTACACTTCGGCCAGCATGGACCCAGCAGGCAAGGTCGAGGCTGCATTGCAGAGCCAGGAGGCCCGGCTTGACAACCAGGACCGGATCCAATAGAACTGGCTAAGATCGGCGGACTCCGAAGGAGAGAGGAACCCACCCCCTGGTCACGGCCACCGGAGGCAGGGAGGCCACAACCCATCCTCCCTCCCCGACTGGAACCAGGAGAGGTGGGTCTCGCCAGAGAGGAACCCATGCAACTTGGAAGGGCTCGGCTTACGCCCGAGGAGCGACAGCGCTGCCGCCGAGAGGGCCGTTGCTTCTATTGTGGGGGTCTTGGCCACCTGGTGGGAACCTGCACCACGAAGGGCGGCTCACCGGTGAGTTCCTCGTCATCCCGACCCGCCAAGAACCACAGGCTCACGCAGATTCAGATAACCCACCACAATGTCACTTCAGATCTGCCAGCCCTCATCGACTCCGGTTCCGACGAGAGCCTCATGGACTGGGAGCTCGTAAGGCAAATACGAGCCTCCACCGAACCCCTTTCCTCGACCATCCAGGCTAGAGCACTGAACGGCAAGGAACTCTTCAAGATCACTCACATCACTGAACCCCTGGGAGTCCGAATCGGACAGCACTTCGAGACTCTCCGCTTCCACGTTTTCCACGCTTCATCCCCCACTTTGGTTCTGGGCCATCCTTGGTTGCGTCTACATAACCCCAGAATTGACTGGAACTCGGGAGCCATTCTGGAGTGGGGAAAGGAATGCAACACTCACGGATTGGAACAACCCGCACCCCGGAACACCACAGCCCAGGTCCACCAGGTGACTCTCGCTCCACCGGCTAAAGAAGAATACCCTAACCTGCAAACCGTTCCCTCCTGCTACCACCACCTGCGGGAGGTTTTCAGTAAGACCAAGGCCATGACTCTTCCTCCACACCGACCGTACGACTGCCCGATTGACTTGATTCCCAGTTCAACCATCCCCAAGGGGAGACTGTACTCGGTCTCAGGACCCGAACGCCAGGCCATGAACAATTACATTGACGACTCCTTGAAAGCCGGCCTCATCCGACCGTCTTCCTCACCTGCTGGCGCAGGTTTTTTCTTCGTGAGTAAAAAGGATGGATCCCTACGCCCCTGCATTGATTACAGTCCCTTGAATGATATCACTGTTAAGAACCGGTACCCATTGCCCTTGATGTCCTCGGTGTTCGATCAGCTGCAACAAGCTAAGATCTTCACCAAGCTCGATCTCCGGAACGCCTATCACCTCATTCGGATCCGTGAGGGAGATGAATGGAAGACAGGCTTCAACACTCACCGGGGACATTACGAGTACCTGGTCATGCCTTTCGGCCTCACGAACGCTCCAGCCGTCTTCCAGGCCATGATAAATGAGGTATTCAAAGATTTCATAGACCACTTTGTATATGTTTATCTCGACGACATCTTGATCTACTCACCCAACCAAAAAAGCCATCAAGACCATGTGAGCCTAGTCTTGCAACGCCTGCTGAATCATCAGCTTTACGTGAAAGCAGAAAAGAGCCTGTTCCACGTCAACACCATCTCCTTCTTGGGATTCGTCGTGTCACCCGGAAGAGTGGAGATGGAAGCAGACAAGGTCAGCGCCGTGCGAGATTGGCCCACGCCGGACTCACGAAAGAAAGTCCAGCAATTCCTCGGATTCGCCAAATTTTACCGGCGATTTATCAGAAACTTCAGCACCATTGCCGCCCCCCTGCACGCCTTGACCTCCCCACAGGTTTGATTTATGTGGAACACGGAAGCCGAAAGAGCATTCAAGGACTTAAAAGCTCGCTTCACTAATGCCCCAATCCTCAGAGTCCCTGACCCCAAACGCCAGTTCGTGGTGGAGGTGGACGCCTCGAGTATTGGTATTGGGGCAGTTCTGTCCCAGCGTTGTCAAGAGGACGGCAAGACACATCCCTGCGCCTTCCTCTCACGAGAATTATCTAAAGCTGAATGCAACTACTCGGTCGGTGATTGGGAGCTCCTAGCTGTAAAAGTGGCTCTCGAAGAGTGGAGACACTGGTTGGAAGGCGCCGTACTCCCCTTCGTGATCTGGACCGACCACCGAAATCTGGAATACTTACGCCAGGCCAAAAGACTCAACCCTCGACAGGCCAGATGGTCTTTGTTTTTTAACCGCTTCGTATTCTCTCTGACCTACAGACCCGGCAGTAAGAACGTCAAGGCTGACTCTTTATCAAGAATCCACGAGTCCGAGCCATTGGAAGCCGAGCCTGAGACCATTCTGCCCCGGGACTGCATAGTCGGGGCCATGAGATGGCAAATTGAGGACGACGTCAAAGAGGCACTACGGAACGTCACTCCCCCCACGTCATGCCCACCACGTCGACTCTTTGTGCCTGAGGAACTGAGGGCCCAGGTAATACACTGGGCCCACACTTCACGATTATTTTGCCATCCTGGAGTCCGCAGGACCATGTATGCTGTCGCCCGGAGATTCTGGTGGCCGGCAATGGAAACCACAATCAAGGACTACGTAGCTGCCTGTCCTATCTGTGCCCGCAACAAGACGTCCAACCAGTCCCGGATGGGTCTACTCCAGCCACTACCAATCCCATCCAGACCATGGGCGGAAATATCAGTAGACTTCGTAACCGGACTGCCCCCATCTCACGGTAAAACCACGATCCTCACAGTTGTTGACAGATTCTCTAAAATGGTTCGCTTCATCCCACTAACCAAGCTCCCATCCGCCAAGACCACAGCAGATATCATGATTCATCACATTTTCCGGTTCTATGGTTTCCCATTACACATCGTCTCAGACCGTGGACCACAGTTCGTCTCCCGATTCTGGGCACAATTTTGTAAAGCCCTAGGTGCCAAAGCCAACCTGACTTCTGGTTACCATCCTGAGGCCAATGGGCAGGCAGAACGGCTGAACCAGCAGCTCGAAACCGGTCTCCGATGCCTCGTCTCCCAGAACCCGACAACCTGGAGCAAGTATCTGGTATGGGTCGAGCTCGCACACAACTCTTTGCCCACATCTGCCACAGGTCTCACCCCGTTTAAATGCGTCCACGGCTACGATCCACCATTCTTCGCCGAACTGGAAGAGGAAGCAACGGTCCCCTCGGTCCAGGCCATGATCCGTCGGTGCCACAAGGTCTGGTCGGCGGCCCGGACGGCGCTTCAACGCCAGGGAGACCGGGTGAAGAGGGCCGCCGACCGGAAAAGGAGACCGGCACCCGAATACCGCCCAGGCCAGCGGGTGTGGCTATCAGCCAAACACCTCAGACTCAAAAGTACCATGTCCAAAACTGGCCCCGCGATTTGTGGGGCCTTTTCCAGTAA
Source organism: Festucalex cinctus (assembly GCF_051991245.1). Taxonomy (NCBI): domain Eukaryota; kingdom Metazoa; phylum Chordata; class Actinopteri; order Syngnathiformes; family Syngnathidae; genus Festucalex; species Festucalex cinctus. The sequence goes on along the minus strand of NC_135418.1, from coordinate 8,795,192 downwards.
CCAAGTCCATAGGTCCTGCTGCAGTTCGTCTTCGCCTGCCAAGATCCCTCAAAGTCCATCCCACGTTCCATGTCAGCCAAGTAAAACCGGTCCACGAAAGCCCGCTTGTGCCCTCCGAACCCGACCCACCCCCCCCCCGGAGATGATTGAAGGCGGCCCCGTTTACAAGGTCAGAAAACTTTTGGATGTTCGTAATCGGGGCCGCGGAAGACAGTATCTAGTAGACTGGGAGGGATACGGCCCGGAGGAAAGGCAATGGGTTCCCTCCCGGTTCATCGTTGATCCCTCGTTAATTGAAGATTTTTACGCTGAACACCCTGACATTCCTGGGCCGTCAAGAGCCGGCCGTTGAGGGGGGGGTACTGTCACGCCGCCACCGGCGTGGCGGTCCATGCTTTTATTTTTGTGTCCATGTTTCCTGTCTTACTTTGAAATCCTAACTCTCCTCTCACCCCAGGTCACTTGCCCTTCCTGCCGCTCACTCTTTACCGGTCCCCGTCCATGATTATCACCACCTGCCACCAATCAACCCACACAATAAAAGCCATCTGCATTCTCCCCTCCGTTGCCGAAGTGTCACAGTCAGTGCATGGAAGCGTCCCACAGTCCTCATGACCTCGTTCACGTTGCCTTGTGTTTTTGCCTTGTTTTTGTGCCTTTTCCTCCCCAGTGGAGCGCCTTTAGTTACCCCTTTTGCCTTGTGCCCTTTTTCCTCCCTAGCGGAGCGCCTTTTGTTGTCCCCAGTACCTTTTGCCTGTTTTTTCCTCCCTAGTGGAGCGCTTTTTGTTCTCCACTTTTTTGATTCCCCGTTCTCCTCTCGGTTTGAGAGGAGACAGCTGTTGGCCGGAAATAAACCTGTTGCCTTGCTGGCCTACCTTACTCCTGCGTCTGAGTCCTACCTTACCTCGTCGTGTCAATAACAGGTCATGAACTCTGGTGCATGCGACCCAGGCCATGACACCTAGCCTTTCCACGGAAAATTAAACTGGCATACCCTTAACCAGTCCCTAGTCCATAATAATAATAGTAATAATAATAATAAAATAACAATTAAAAAAAACGGAAATGCCTACTCTCACCCGTCCCTAGTACCAAAAAAAGGCTGCATTGACACAGATGACAAAAAAAAAATTATACCTCTCCCGGATTATTTATATATGATAAAACAAACCTCATATACAGTATATCCTCCTTCATGGCAGTTAGTCTTATAATCTTTGAGCAAGAGCTACAGTATATTCTCAAGTACCACCAAGTTGGCCTACCTAAAAGACCACTCAGGAAAGTGTCATTCAGTCAATAGGTGTCATAACAATGTATTTTTCTTTATGAACAAATGATTTCCAAGGATACCCCACCATCAAGTATTGTGCAAACTCATTATGTAATGTAATTGTGTAACGTGCCCCCATCCACACCCACTGCCAGTCCCAAGCCCAGTTACAAAATGGATGGGTTGAATGAGAAAGGGCACCTGTCATAAAAACTGTGCCGCCTAAAAGATGCGAGTGACTCGCTGTGGCAGCCCCTGATGGGAAAAGCCAAAGGATGTGGAAAAATTGTGTAACTTTGCAAACGGATCCACTATTCTCTCTTTGTGGAAATGCAGTCAATAGTAACAACTAAAGCCTTGGTGACTATTTCACAACATATTGTCATCTGCGGCCCACTCTGTTCTTTAATCAGGAATTCAGCAGGAATTTAGCAGGAATTCTGTCATATATGCTGTATTAGTTTAGACTTTTTTCATTAAATTGATTCACTAAAATGTACTTCATTACGTATGTACTATTTTCTTCTTTTTTTTTGGAAAGAGTAACATTAAATATGAATTGCTTCAATTATAATTCAATTCACGATGAGTAATGCAGTTAATGCGGTAGTCGATCCAAACATTTTCTTTACAATAATATGTTTTATGCAACACACTAGTCTAAACACAGTGTTCTGATTAGGGATGTAACGATATCCAAACATTACGATACGATATTATCACCATATAAAGCTCACAATATGATAATTATCACAATATTGTGGGGACGTTGGCGACATTTAAAAAAGGTCAAAATATTGTAAAAAAAAAATAAAATAAAAAAAAGTGCATTTAAAAAAAAAATGTGCTTCCTTTTGTACATAACGTCAATTGCACATATTGACTTGCTTCACAGGCAGATTACGTTCCCTTTCACCTGACAATTAGTGTAGATTTTAAACATAAAAGGGCCAAAACATCCCTAATGAAAATTAAATTGCACTAAAAAACTATCCACCAGAGGGTGCTAGAACTGCACAAGTGGAAATCAACCTGACTTTTTTAACAGATGTGTTGCATTTAAATATTGTGAACATGACGACGACAATATCATGACAGTTTTATCGTTACTTCCCTTGTTCTGATTAATATTGTGTTTGTGGCATATGAGTGAAACAGCTATTTATAAACAGCCATTTTATTAGCTGTTGACTGAAAAACAACATCACGGTTGCTCAGGGTTCAGGTAAACGACCAATCACGGCTCAGATTGCAAATGTCACATGACCAAACTCAGAAAACAGGTTAGCCATGATTGGTCGTTCCCTATTGCTCCAAGATTGCAAGGAAATCTCAGATTCCTCGAAATGTCCCTCCCCCTGAAAAAAAAAAGTGATAAAATATGCACTGCTGTGTGTACAATTCATTATGAGCTAGAATACCTTCATCTTTTGTTCAGAATCAACTACATATAACAAATAATTGACACAACTTCCTTCTCATTCATCCCTGCAGTGCCACGGCACTTTTATTTATTTACACAGTCGGATGCTTCTTCGTAGAGTGGGTTGTTCCACTGCGCAAAACGTGGATAAATGTTGGGCTTTTTCCCACCCATCAGACGCTCAGCGTATCTGGAGTTTTATGGAACAGTGATATTGGATACTGTGCGATAATTGGATGATCTGTCCGAGGCGTGAAAAATGAGCTTCATCTCATTTGAATGACCAGCGGCCGCCACTGGCCCTGAGCTACTGTGATGTCATTTTCAGTCGACAGCAAGTGGCAGAATGGCAACCTCCTTAGACAGGGGGGGAAACAGGTGTTTTTTGCTGCTTGGTTCATGTTCCACAAATGCAATGTTAATCATTTTTACATTATTGGGGGTGCATAGAACATATTGTAAAGATTTTTATTTATTTATTTTACTTCTATTGGAGTGGGGGGATAACTTCCCCTTTAACGCTTTTCCTGCCAAGAACGCTAATTCACGCTAATGAAAATCCCATCGAGTTCTGCTAATAACGTTCATTGTCGTCAACTGTTTTTGTGGGGGGAGGTTCCCCCAAATGGGGCACTGCAATGTCTTGTCTTGTCTGGTTTCATGAATGAGTTGAAAACTTTTTTTTTCTTCTTTTTTTTTTAAATCAACCACCATGGCCAGCATATGGCAGCATTGTATCTCTTTTCAATTGGCTCACATGGATCACATTACATGAAAAGATGGCAGATCTTAGGGAATACGTTTGTCACATTAAATCTAATTCACAGAGCGTCACTAAACCAAAAATATTAGTGTCAAAGTCACTGTTGTGCAGAAAACAAACGTATCAATTCACAAAAAGCTTCTTTTTTTTTTGTCTTTTTTTTTTCCATTATAACGTGCTATATTTTCAAATGGTGACTACTAAAGAACGGAATAAGATAGAATCATACTTTTTTTTTCCTAACGAGAGAATGGAATCCAGTCCTTCATATAGAATCCACCATGTTTACGTAGTCATAGCACACAATATTCTGTTTGCCTTGAAAGATGAGTGAAAATGCTTGAAATCTGCTGGCACTCTAGGGGATTTCTTTTTGGGTAACGTTTGGCAGTAAAAGAGTTAAATTATGAGAATATTTTTATTTATTAATGTGATTTCTGAATATACTATATAATATAAGATTAAAAAAACTATTCATGCATAGTACATAAAATACACAAGACACATATATTATTCAAGATTGAATTGAAATACCTTTACTTTTCACTCACCCCTGGACTATAGTCTTTGCAGCAACTGAACCACATTAACAGTAACAATATACGATATATTTGTAACCCAAAAATAAAAATGTAATGCCCACGTTTCTAAACTGCAATAGAACTATCATCCAAAATGTAAAACTGAGCAAAGCTATATACGGTAGTATGCATAGATCAGAATGCAATTAATTTCCCCTCTTGTGGTAATGGTGGGGAGGGGGTGGGAGACATATGAGTCCTCTCCAGAAAACCTTTGCAATGAAAGACTGAAAGACCACACTGGCAATTAGTCTTTCTCACTGTCGCTCTCTCTTGCACTCTGTTTCTTTTTCTGTTTTCTGGGTGCATTAACCTCAGCTCCACACTGCTCCGGAACAAAGAAAGGGCTGTTTTTTTGTTAGTGTGTGCGTGTGTGAATGTGGACATTCACGGTCCAACATTACATACAAATACACTCATTTAAAAAAAAAAATACAATAAATCTTCCACTTCCATAATTCCTACACAGACACTCTCGCAAAAAGGTTGAATAAATATTTAGTGACAAAGCATGTTGAGTAGTAAAACCTCAACAAACAGCTTATTCACCAGTTGCTAACATAATAAGGGACACAACACAAGCACACATTCAAAGCAGTATGTATACTGAAGGAGAACTAATTCCACTTGATATTTTTCACTAAAATTAGTAGCAAATTCCTCATAGAGTTCTGGACTCACCCAAGCAAGTGGCAGTAAAATGGTAACTAAATACTTCCATTAAGATTTATAGAAGAATTTATATCCATATGCTTCTATGGAAGACAACCGTCAGCTACCTCTTCATCAGCAAGCTCAATATGTCAACAGTGACTAACAGATTGAACCGTGCCTGACAACTTCTGAGGACTTGTAGATGTAGCTGCACATTGCAATAGCATGCCCCCAAAACATAACCAACATAATTAATGTTTTCCAATCATTTGTGGCTGGCAAATGATTCTAAATTGTGAGTGTGCATGTGTGGGACATACAAGTCAGTGGTGTCAGATGAAACCACGTGGCATTTACCTTCAAGCAGCCTCAAAATAAAATTCAAAAAAATAACTTTCACAGCATTCATAATCCACAAAAAATATGCTGTTCATTTATTGCAAAACCTGTAAAATGTTTAAAGTGATATTGACTTTCAGAAGAATTACAACCAGAGAAAAAGATCAAAGACTTAAGTTGACACGCTTCAGCAAAGAACACACACACACACACATGTATGCAGGTACACACAATTACCTTTCTCAATGTAACTCTTCAATCCAGGTTGCCATACAGTATTGTATCTCCATCTGTATCAATCCCCGAGAAAAAAAAGAAAAAAAAAAACAGACTGGACAGCTAGCTGTTACTCAAATACACAATCATTGACCACTGGTGACAGGTGTAAAAAATGTCATTGTGGCCATTTGCTCACCATCATTTTCATTCATGATCTTTTTTCCGAATCTTCCAGTCTGTGTTTGTGTCGCGCTTTCAGATCTGAGTGCCTCTCAGCCTGATCTCTGCTCTCCCTCGCACACTCTTTCCATCTGTCACCGCCCCCTCGTTTTACCCCTCCCACCTCATGAATTATTAATGAGCCTCAGACACGTGCCGCAGTCAAACATGGTCACACACGCAAACTTAACGAACACATTAACAGGATTTTACAGAAAACGCTAGTACCTTCAATTGAACAATATAAACTTTATATTGTTTTATATATGCTTTATATTTAGATTCTAAAGCAAACTGTACCGACCAACAAAAGCATACTTGCCACCTGAGTGGCTAAAATTGTGTGACATCTAAAAATGTCTGTACAGAGGAAAACATGATTAATAATACATTTTGAAAAAATTTAATTCTGAATAAAAGTAATAAAATTGGTCAAGATCAACACAAAATAAACCGACTCTTTCCAGCATTACCCCGGGTTTTCACCGGATGCGGTTTCGGTGCGGTTGCGGTGCGGTTGCGGTGCGGTCCGGCGACGCAAGCAATTAGATTCCATTCATTCGAATGGTGCAGTTTACACCGCTTGCGGGTGCGTTGCGTGTCGACTGCGTCTCAGCTGCGGCGTGCCGCAGGCCTCCCGCAAGGATAGACCTATTTTCTATTTTTGCCGGACGCCGCAGCGGTAGGCCTCCGGCAAATGGCAAGCTAGCACAAAACACATCGAGCGGGACAGGAAGACCGACGCAGTTTCAAAATAAATTTCCGGTTACCTTTCAGAATAAAACACTCGCCAGCTCCTATTTCGCAAGCTTTTCAGCAAAACGTGACGTGGGCGTCGCCGGGCCATGTGCTCATTCACGGTTTAGACACCAGCGAACATGGACGAGGAGAGGTTTATATTGGAGGTGGAAAACCACAAAATAATATATGACACAACACATCCTTTTTATAAGGACAACAAAAAAAAGGATGCTGCATGGAATCTCATAGCAGAAGAAGAAGAAAAGGTTAAATCAAAAGAAGTCCACCTCTCTTTCTGCTTCTCTGTTGAGCACAGACTCTGTATGTTTGTCGTTGTGAAATGCCACATGATCGCGCGCGCGCGGTCCTGCGAGACACGTTGGGAAGTGGGCGGCGACGGAGCTGCCGGACCGCAGCTGTGCGGAGCCGGTGTGGATTGACAAAAAAATTGACCCGTCCGGAGCACGCAGTCGAGACGCACCGCACCGCAACCGCACCGCAACCGCACCACAACCGCACCGCAACCACATCCGGTGAAAACCCGGGGTTACAGATCAAGGGCTCTGTTTTTGTTGACTGGCAGATGTGCACTCGACGTAAAAACGGCCGCATCTCAATTTTCGTGGTGGCGCAACACAAATCTGCGTCATTAGGGGCATTCTGGCAGTCACAGCTGCCACACCTCCGGCGCATCTGGAAATTTAGTAACAGAAATTAGTGACTGCGCTCAGCCTTAATGCGGCTCTATCTCCATTTTCCTGGCAGGGCAAGTGTTAATCTAGCATGTTGGTGAATTTGGTTGACATAACTTTGCCTCCCTAGGCGTTCCAGTGTGCCGTGCTGCCCCACCCCTCAGGAAATCCAGCATTGCCATGTGTAGTAAATCCAGTGCAAACTGCACTCAACTGTCAAACTTTGTGGGCGTGTTTATGCCAATATATTAGTGCAATATGCTTGGTGAATAGGATGCTAAAGGGATAGTTCGGATTTTTCGACATGATTTTTTGATATTTCATCCTCACCTCCAGTGTGTGCGCTCAGCACCTGACCGCGTTCTGTGATACGAGTTCTGGTCCGGTGTTGGACGAGAGGAAAATAGTGCTGGGGTCACCTAAATAAAGCGTTTTTCTTCTAATAACAATTTGTGTTCACAAAAGTGATACATTTGCACACTAAACTCCTTTCTGAAAATTGTCAGACGCCATTACCGGTGGGCACTATTTTTCTGTTCGTTCGTATCACTGCGCGGCGCCCCACATACAGCTGATTGACACGCACTAATCTACAAGTTGTTTGTCTTTTCGAAGGCGAAAGGCGCGCGGATCAGCTGTCTGCAGCGCGTCGATCAGCTGTCTACAGGACGACGCGCAGAGTCATGAAAAGAAAGAATCTTCCATAATATTTCCCCTTGTGTTCTGAGTAAAATATGTGTTACTATTATAGTTGTAAATCGTTAAATAATTTTACTGTGTTTCACAAAAAAATGCAGATTTTTGTCAAATTTGTTAAATTTTCCCTTATTTGAATTTGTTGACTGCAGTGCAACGTTACCATGCACCAGCAATTAAAATTTCGAACATTTCAAGCAACACCAGTGGCCACCCATTGGCCACATATGAAAACAAGGAGCAAAACAGTTAAGTCAGTTTTAGCCACATTGATGGCTTTACTAATCTTCCTCTTCTCTTTGTCCGTCTTATAAGAGCAGCGTCGACCAAGTGTCAAACGCAAAATGAACGAGGCAGGCAAACGATGTGTCCTTTGTCAAATGTTATTTTTCAGGGCCAACAATGTCATCTGTTGGCCTAAACACTATCCCCAGCACTGACCTACATTTACAATATCTAATATTTGTTCCATGAAAATGTAGTACTTTATTCCCAACAGTCTATTCTCTAGATTCTGTAGTGTCGTTCCAGTACGTACTGTGACTTCCTGATGAAATTAATCCATGACTTCCTGTCACACTGTGAACACATGAACACGTAACCAAAAGCTCAAGCACACAGCAGCCATGCATGAACACATTCACACGGCAAATGCACAGGTCATCGAGAAGACAGGGCTGATCATGCATGAAGGCAAGGCAAGCGTGCATACTGAAAACTCGATTTGGTTCTCTCTCGCTCACACACGTAAACACAGAGCTGCCCACGTATGTAGAACAGGCGAGAACGCTCCCCCTTAGCTGTAGGCTATCTGAGATTTCTCATGGATGCGACATGGCTGGAAGGAAGGTCAGTCACGGTAAATTAGTGTGCACCCATATTTATGTCTATGTGCGTTATTGGGCATTGGGTAGGCATAAAAAAAAACACCAAACTACAACATTTTCCAGATTAAGAGCCAGACTGACAGTTTGGGATGACATTTTTAAAGTAATCAAGCATGTCACCAACCGATTTCAGACATGATTTAATACAATTCCATCCTTAATAATTTGTGTATTTTAAAGACAGATTCACAATGCCTAGATTGAGATTTAAATTTCATATTTTTCGGGAAGAGGGCAAATCCTAATTCAGTGAAATGAAACACAAGTACAGTTCAGTATTAAATACTAAACTTGAGCTGTAATAAAGCACAGTAGTTGGACTTTTATTCATGATGAAAATCAATCAATCAATCAATCAAACTTTATTTATATAGCACAACACCCCCCCCCACACACACACACACACATCCCCATGATCGGAACCACAGGCACACCCAAAACACAACAGACACACGAAAACCACAACATGGCGGGGCACAGAAGTACCCTGTAAGGAAAGGCACCCAGGAGGAGTTCGTCCACAGTGAGAGGGATGAAGATCAGCCCTCCATCTCAGTGTAGAGGCTCTCCCATGAGGAAACACTGGAGCTAAAAATTTAACAACTACCCAAAAAAAAAAAAAAAAAAAAAAACACTAAAAGAAAACAGTTAAACACTATAGAAAAAAAAAACAAAAATAAATAAAAAGCTACAAAACAATATCGATTAAAATAGTTAAATAAATAAATAAATAAATAAATAGGAGCAACTATGCTAGTTTTGTTTGTTTGTTTTGTTTTATAAAAATGTACATCATGTATAAATGTGACATTTTTTACACATTGTAACTAAATGGAGTTAGTGCAGTGGCCTTCAGTACAGAGACGGTTTTAATGTTTTTATTTTTTTCCTGACGTGTGCTAATGTGTCCTCCTGACCTCCGCCAACATTTTCCGCCTCTGTCAAGACACACCCCTACCCCCAACGCCCCAATATGCCAGAGCTATGTCATGCAAATCACCCTTGCATATCAATATATCATATGCCCTGGCAACAAAAGACAGACCTCATCTCCCTTCTGAGTTTCCTTGAGACGTGCGCCAAAACGCGCGCGCACGCGCATGCGCACACACACAAACAACAAGCAGACAAAGCAAGGACATCAACTCGTGTCCAGATGGACTGCAGCAGTTGACCTGTTCATTTCTGCACACGGTAAACACCAAACAGACACACTTCCAGACATGCAATGAGCTCTCTCTCTCACTCCACCCCCCCCTCTCTCAAATTTCTATGTATCTATAAAGATATTGTGGTCACTTGCTATGCAGTTGTGATGTGCCTATGTTACTCATTTTTCGATTGTCTAGGCCTTTATTCTGTCATATTGAATTGTGCCTTGCCATAGACAAAGTTGCTTAATGACAAATTTGTCAGTAAGTGGAGGTTTCTTAGCAGAGGATTTCTTTGCATCCATCTTCTTCTAGACCATCTGAATCCATTATTTTTGCTATTTTGTATTTTTGTATATAAAGATGCTCTGTTTTCCAACTCCCATGTCTTGTCTGTATTTCGGTCCTAATGGGCTCTTTGCACAAATCCACTACTTCCTGAACTCAACACCAATCCTTCATTTCCTATCTTTCATGAGTGGAAAAGCTGATTAATCCAGGTGTGCCTGATCTCAGTAACTACAACAGCATTGGCCAGACACACCTGGATTAATCAGTTTGTCCACTCATGAAAGACAGGAAACAAAAACGTGGTATTCAGTCCAGGAAGTAGTTGAGCTGTGCAAAGAGCCCATTCTGCACCTCATATGACATTAAGGCTGGACACAATAGCAAACTTAAAACTTCAGTCCATAGTGATAGTTTTCAGAAGAATAACGTGTCTTCCAAAGCGCAATTTAAGTGTCATGTATTATTGTGATGAATAAACTATTTAGATTACAGGCTTAGCTTGATTCTTACAATAAGAAGCAAGACAAAATAAAAAATAAAAAAAATTAATACACAAATTAAAAAAGAAAAAAAAAACGAAATGTGAAAAACCTGTGCTGCTAGTATGAACTGGGTCAAAACCAATACAAAAAAAAGCCATTAGTCTGTATTGAAAAATAATTAAACAAATAGGGAATGAAAGGAAATGCGAGGAAGGATAGAAGAAATTAGGACAACGTAAACGATTTATGCCCAGGGGTTCCTTGCCTTAATTAACTCTGCAATGACCCCTACAGACGCGCACACGCACACACGCGCACACACACTCTGCAACTGTTTCCGGGCGGTCATTGAACCAGGTGTCGGGTCAGAGTCTACCCAGGGCATTGGCCACACATAAACGCACAGATTTATGACGCATTTAGGACCCCTCACTATTATGCAGATATGAAGTATTCATTAGTCACAAGCCTATGACAAATTTTAATTAACATGTTCCTCTTGTTTTAGAAATACATTGTATGCGTATGGGGTTGTGTGTACGTACTCTCTACCTGAAACAATACACAGACCACATAAAACACAATTATACACACAAATACATATTATGTATTTTGTGTGGGTGGGTGAATGCAAGTTCATTCTCTTCAATAAAATAGAAACAAGTCTAGTAAACATTAGAATGTGTGTTTGTGTCTGTGCGTCAAACTTGCACGCCATGCTCGGCATGTGTGTGGGCTACTGTCAATTAGGCTTTGTTCACGTGAAGGAGGATTGTGAATTGTACATTAAGATACACAACAGAGAGAGAGAGAGGGGGAACACACGACTGTACCATTGTACAGCAACAGCCTTTTCTCAAATAACACACAGAGACATTTCAGCGCAGTCTCTTAAAAACCACAGGGCAGCAGAAACATGGTCGCAGCACATTCAAGTAACTGTCTTGGCAATGTTATGACAATCTCAACTTCTGTATTTTAGATGGAGTACAATAGGTTTTACCAGGGCATTAACACGAGAGTCACCAGATTCTCTAAATGAAAAACAGATCCACACAATTTAGCTGAAAATCAAATATATATTAAATTCTCAACAGGAACTATCCATCCATCCATTTTCTTGACCGCTTATTCCTCACAAGGGTCGCGGGGGGTGCTGGCGCCTATCTCAGCTGGCTCTGGGCAGTAGGCGGGGGACACCCTGGACTGGTTGCCAACCAATCGCAGGGCACACAGAGACGAACAACCATCCACACTCACAAGCACACCTAGGGACAATTCGGAGCGCCCAATTAACCTGCCATGCATGTCTTTGGAATGTGGGAGGAGACCGGAGTACCCGGAGAAGACCCACGCGGGCACGGGGAGAACATGCAAACTCCACCCAGGAAGGCCCGAGCCTGGACTCGAACCGGAGACCTCAGAACTGGGAAGCGGACGTGCTAACCACTCGACTACCGTGCTGCCCCAACAGGAACTATTTATAACATATTTAGTCACTCATCAATCTAGTACAAATTTCAGCCCCAAAAAATATTTGTCAATGTGGTTACCGACAGACGTGAAATTCTATTCGTCACCAGGAGAGGGGAAGTGCGCATGGTGGCCAACAACCCATAAATATTGATGGGGGGGTGCCATAAAATGGACCAGAAAACTCCCAAAAATCCCAATGGCCAATCCGCCTATAGGTGGTTGTATTGATGCTTCAGTTAAATGCTATCTTTGTTGACAGTTCAAAAGCGCTCATAGTGTCGATACAACAATGACGTCCCGAGCTCCAGATGTGGTAATGATGAGATAAGTGTGGTTATTGCACCTAATGGTGAACACGCTGATGGCTGTGGAGGCCAAGAAGAGATGCCCACCGCCTCCCACAAGTGGGATAGGGAATGCCATCACCGGGAGGAAGGGGACCACATGCTAGGAGCTCATGCCTGCGCTGCCGGCACGCTCAGCGGTACGGCTAGCTTCAAAGTGCTGCACACCCTCGTGGCAGGTGGTGCGCCAGAGGGCCCGGTTGGCTGCGAGGGCCTACAGGTTGTCTGCGCCCAGGTACCCACCTATTCACTAAGTATATTACGCTAATCATATACCAGCGCAAACACGCCCACAAAACTGACAGCTTGGAGCAAATTTGCACCTGATTTACCACACATGGCAATGGATTTGTGCCAAGAACATGGTTGTTATAGTAACAGTTGCGAGAAAGATGACATTATCAGAAAGCGAGGTTGGACCGAGAGTAAGCGTTAAAAGCGCCATTAAGCTGTACAGAGGAGAGAGGATGACAATGACATCATTCGTTCAGAAAGTACAAATTATTGGCGCGATCGTGTTTTAAAAATATATTTTCAGAGGTTGGCGTGGGCGTACAGTATGCATCTGGCACGTAAAAATGATCGTAAAATGCCCTGCCTGGGTTACGTTATGTCTCCTAAACTAACTAACACGGACATACACTCTCTCTCTCTCTCTCTCTCTCTCTCTCTCTCTCTCTCTCTCTCTCTCTCTCTCTCTCTCTCTCTCTCTCTCTCTCTCTCTCTCTCTCTCTCTCTCTCTCTCTCTCTCTCTCTCTCTCTCTCTCTCTCTCTCCCTGTGTGTGGGTGTGGGTGGGTGTGAACAGCCAGAGAGCGATGATGCACTGTGCCATGCACTGCTGTCATGATCACGGGATCGAGGTTGCAGCAGGTTAATACATGCCTTTTATAAACGCTATTTGCGTCACGCAAACTGCGTGTGGCTATTTGCGCTGGCGTTGGTGAATTAGACGCTGCATATCAATGAGTCTCATTTGCATTAGGGTGGGCATATTTTGCGTCAAATGTATGCAAATTGCCTTGTTTTACATACGCGCAAATAACACTGGTGCACCGTGGCGCAATCTGGTCAGCCGCGCACTTAGTGACGTATTTCCCCATCTGTGCGTGTTTAGTGAATTAGGCGCTCTCGGGTTGCTCCCTTTTTACTGGTTAGAGCGGTGCTAAGGCGACGCTAACCTTTAGTGAATAGGCCCCAGTGTTTTAAAACTCTTTCACTCCCAGCCATTTTCATAGAAACAATCCCGTTCGCTCCTGGCTGTTTTACTGGATTTTGACTGATTTTGTAAGGCCCACAGAATATTGTGTTAAATTGCTATAAAAGCATGGAACCTATCAAAAGAAAGATTAAAGTCTCTTCTTTCATCAGGAAAAAAGTATGTTTCTATCTGTTTCCGTTTTGCAGCAATTAGCATTAGAAGAGAGCTAAGTTTCATCAGTTTTCACAAATCTTTTTTTGCTTTTTTTCTACATGGCTCTGGTTGATCTCCTTTGCTCTGCTACCACCTGCTGGCCGTTTGTGTAATAACTACCATTCCTGCAACCGTTCTTTGCAGTTGAGAGGCTGCATCAAAGCCTTGTGTATGCTCGAGCATTACAAAAAAATAAAATAATAAAATAAAAAAATAAAATAAAAAAAACCCTCTTTGGGACACTTAAAACATAAAAAAACAAACATATTTACACGTTATTGGGAGCAAATGAGTTAATAAAAGTACAGTGTTTACATGTCATGTTTTATGCAACATGAAAAGTTGGATATGTTGCTGTGGTAAATTGTAACTTGTAAATTGTAAATTATAAATTGTAAATGTATCTTAAGATCCTGTAATATATAATAGATCTGATATTGTTTATTAGTGAGTTAAAAAAAAAATTATAAGGACCTTGAAAAAAATTAATCACACATGATATTGCAATCGCAATTTTTTTGGGGAAAAAAAATCGCAATTAGATTATTTTTCATAATTATTCACCCCTCATGTACATCATAAAATCAAACATTAATAACCCCTTCAACAGACACAGACACATTGAGACCCTTGACAATTAGTAAGAGGAACATTTGGAAGTCGAAAGGAGAGAAACTGGATTGGTAAAATGGGGACAGGCGGTTAAAAAATGTGGAGGAGATTAACCGCTTTTATGATTGAGAGAGAAAAAACAACAACACAGCAATTGTCTTTGTAACACAGTACCACAAAGTGCAACGGAACCAGGACATCCTCAACCTTCTCACAGTCCTCTGTTGTTCATTTCCCTCTAATTTGATGAGCAGTGAGTTGTCTCGTTTGTACAAACAAGGAGTTTAGGACTGCAGCCAAAATCACTTATGTTTTCTCTTTCCCTCGCTTTCACTAGTTTTCTCTCTAGCGTGTGTGTGCAAGATGCATGTCGGGGCTCATCATGTCGACATATAAACAGCACTGAACAAATGAACACTTAGATGACATTTAAAAGTGGTACATAAATACATTTAAGTGTGCGTGCGTGTTAATGTATTAGTTGTTACCCGTTTCTTTTTTCTGAATGGCTTTTGATGGTAGAAGTTGCTTTTCTGGTAAAAACACGGAACAGAAACAGGTTCGCGTCATCCTTCCGTCGGTTTGAACAAAAACCGGCAAAGTAATGAGACAGCATAATGCAAATTAATTTAAACATGAAAGCAGGAGGAAAAAAAACATGCACACTCACTGTCAGTAGTTAAAAAAAGATACATGGCTTAATAGTTATTGTATAAGCTGTTTATGCTTATGTTCCTCAAATTTGTTTCTGTTTCTACATAATCTTTTGCTGTGTTTGTTTATTTGCTTTCGCCTTTTTCATGCTACAAGGCCTTGCATGTACAGTATTTTGACAACATCATTGTGTTCTTCAAAAAAATTATCAAAATTCTGTACAAAAAGATTTACACGCAAAATAATACATGGCTTTACTACGTCTTATCTGGTTTGACCGCCGTGATCACCCCTCTGGGAAGATTTCCGGTGCGTAATTAAAAAATAATGACATTTTTGGTAAGGAACTGTTCATTTTGGAGTGCATATTATATTGTTTAATAACAAGTTACATGTTAAAATGTCTCAGAGCCTCCCACACACTTTAATGATAGCATTGCAGACATACAAGTAAAAGAACCAGCAGAAGTTCAGAGGGAATTGTACAGAACATAAATCCGATAAGAATGTGACATAAACTCAGTGACTGGTTTTTGTTTGTGCGGGGCACGTGCAACATGTCACGTGTAGCCTCCATCATAGAAGCAAAGGAACAAGGACAAGGAGAGAAAAGGTGAGGCAGGCCATGTGAGGGAGCAGCTGTTCCAGAGAGAGAGCCTCACAATAAACAAGAGGCACACCGGTTATTGCGATACTGTTGCTATGGCTACATTGATGCTGGATGTCTGGCCATGCCCAAAACCAGGCACCCAAATACACAGAGATGGCTAGCTGGTTACATTTTAAATACAAGTTAGCACAAGACAAACACATTTCATGAATACTGAACTCCTGTATTAACCTTAAAATGATTGATTGTATTTATAAATAATGATTATAGAAAGACTTCAGGAAATCATGATTAGGAATGAGGGAAGATGGGTTATTTTCATATTTCCTTTAATTGTTTCAATCATATACAATATGTAATATTTAGTTGAAAATATTTAGCTAAGTATGGTATGTTTTATTTTGGTATGGATGTATTTTGTGACGTGCAAAAAGTTCAGCATCTTTAATTAATTGGCATTGCTCCTGTGCGGATGTCTATAGTTATAATCAGCTTCGCAAAGGGATCTGGTGTGGGAAGCACTAACAAATAAAAAGAAGTTATATACAATGCTGAATTAACTGTTGATCCTGCGCACATTCAGATGTGCTTTTCGCTCTAAACTGGAGGGACATGACCACCGGCAGTTCTGATCAGGTTTGTTGACAGAAAGAAAAAGATTGCTCCTTTGAGAGACCGTCACAAGCTTCGTGGTAAACATGTCTACATCAACTAAAACCTCACCAAACGAAATGCTGACATCGCCAAAAAGGCGCGACAAATCTCATTAGAAAGAATGGACTTATCGAAAGCACGTGGACGAAAGACTGCCGAATTTTTATTCAAACTAAAGATAACTCTGGTCAACTAAAAACACGAATCGTGAATGGAGCTGGGGAATTGGCGGCGCTTGAGAGACAACAGTAATTCACAATATCACAACAGCAACATCACTAATTACCCAAAACTGGAGTTGCATATGATTGCTTGCTGACATTGCCAAGGCTAACTCGTGTTTATCCACCTGCATTGATAACATGTATTGCTGTTCCCGTTTGAATCTAAATATTGTCTGGCTCTAATTCCGTTTGGACATTTGTTGTAACAGTCAAGGCTACATGATAAGGCTGTATTGTGGCTATTGTGGTTGGTGGTCTGGTTCCTGGAATGCGGCTGGCGTGGGCCACTCTGCTGGGTGAGCTAAGCTGGGTAGCGCTCAGGAGTCATCAGGAACTGCAGGTGCTAGCAACAGTGGTGTGCTGAGCTGAGCCAGAATCGAGGCAAAAATTGCTTGAATAGCAATGAGCAGAATGCAAGCCGATCTACTCTTCTGGACACCACAACATGTGTGAAAGCTGGTCCGAGGTCAGCGAAGACGCTACTGGTGAAAGACAAGAAATGTGCTTGCCTTGGCTGCTCGCCTGGCGGGGTGGGCCTACTGGTGGCGTCTGGGAACCGACTCACCAGTTCCAAATGACTGGGACTAGCTGCAATCTACACACGGACATTCAAGATGAACTGAGCGAGCAGTGTCTGGCATAGTATGGGATGGATAACGATAAAAATTAATGACTATTCTAAATAATGTATATGACTGATGTGTTATAGTAATGGGTCGATGGGGACGGGTCTCGAATAAGCCTTGGCTTCTACCCGTCAGCCCTTCTTTCGGATGTCAATGTTGCAAATGATGTGATGTGATTGATGTAACCTGTATTGTGTCCGAAAGGAAAAAATGAATAAACCAAACCAAACCAATTTATAGTATGTCTAGCAGTGGTTGTTTGTCCGTAATCCGTTGTTTCTACTAGTTGTGTGCAAGTTTTACTTGTGCATCATTTTTGATGCACACTAAATTAAGTTATGTCTTGGTCAGACTACTAGAAAATAGCCTGATTTTGGCCCAACAGACGTGTGGTTTATATGCATGTGTTTAGAGTTTTGACAACAGTGATTCATTTTGCACAGGATGTGAGATATTCTTCATCCCGTGTGCATGGCTGTGCTAATTGTGAGCCCTGTTTTGTATTGCTTGCTTAAGCAATCATAAAAAAAAAACCTGTAATGTGATTATTTTTTGTGATTAATTAATTAGTTAACGGTTTAACAACACTCATGCAAATACACCCAGTTTTATTTGAATGGCTATTTTTCATCCGTAGTCCCCCTGCCATATGGCACATGACTGATATTAAACAATAACAAGTTAACAGGAAAGCAAAATATAGACACAATATTTAAAAACAGAAAAATACATGACTTACAGGTATTAACATTGACAAATTTGATCGTCAATTAGTCATTTATTTAAATTATGTTAAAATGAGCTATATGAGATGGACTCATGTTTTGTGGGATTGCATTCCACTCATTACTAGCCCTATATGAAGAATATCAACTGACCAAATTAAGTTGTTGTGGGGTTTTTTAATAGGAATTTTACAATCACCTCCAGCAACCCCTCAAGGACATTTTGTTGCAGTTGATCTAAATTTTACTACGCCACAGAGTGGAAGTGGAGCTAATCTGTGACACATTTGATATACAAGGCAGCAGTCCTGGAGGTGTTTCAAGTTTAAAGGGCTATTTTTGAGGATAGTGCAATGACGAAATAATTTCATTTTCATGTGCAGAATCTTTAGGGGCAGCGTGACTCAGTGGTAGAGTAGTCAGCAAGGATGAGATGAAGATTTTAGACAAACCGAACAGATTTGAACACTACAAGAATGCGGCAGGTAAGTGTTCACCTGCTTTCAAGCAAAATGGAAGAAGTCAGAGGAAGAAAAGTGAGTGTGATAGCCGGAATCCGTCCAGGACGAGCAGAAGGTAGAGGTTGAGAAAAACCTGAAATAGGAGAACGTCCTCAAAGAAGAAGAGGACCATATTTGTCAAATAAGATTTGTGCAACACTATTTGATAATGTCATCAACCATGGATTGATGCTGAGGGAGGCCTTCCAACAAGACAATGTGGTTTAGAAAACAAACAAACAAACGAGAATATTGCCTACAATATTGATGAAATTTGCTGATCAGATCCAAACTAGGCCAGGGATAGGGAACCCTGGGCCTATTTAAATTCGATTCGAATTCTATTCGATTCAAATGATCAACTCATCAGCAAGCTCTGGAGAAGCATGATATCAATCCTCACCTATGTTGGAGGAGGGAGACATCTAAAACACACAGGACTCCGGCTCCCTGGGACCAGGGTTGCCTACCCCTGAACTCTGTGATTTATTTTATTTTATTTTATTTTATTTTATTTTATTTTATTTTATTGCAGTAACGTTAACCTGTATTGGGAGTACAGTATTTTTATTTGTCTATTTTCTTGGGTTGTGATTGTCAATCTTGACTGATTTTGGTTATATGAACTCAACTCTCAATTCAACTTTATTGTGGGATGCTGAAAGCATATGTTGTTTCTAACCTTTATTATTATTATTATACTTAAACTTATTATTGTGGGATGCTGAAAGCATCCCACATATGTTGTTTCTAACCTTTATTATTATTATACTTAAACTTATTATTATAGCATTTTATTCTCAACACTTTTTGCAATCAAACTACTCCTACATTATACTTCCGATTTACACCGTTCAAATTTCAACTTGCTGACAAAATGCACGCCTTTCGGGCTATTTATCGTTTGACTTCATATTACTTACAGTACTCGCATAATTTAATGTTAAAGATCCACTTTTCCCCATTCAGTTTTAATGGGACTGACACTGAATTTTTTCTAAGTCCCATTTTCCACGCCCACTTCCATACATACAACAGACCATCTTGACTTGCTTTCAGATATTGCTTCGTAGCACAGTTGGGAGAGTGCATGTACAGTAAGCAGGAGGTCGCAGGTTCAAAGCCTACCGCCGACTGTACATTGCACATATGTCTGTGGCAATTACATAAACGGATATTAAGTATACCAACTGACTATCACACCAGGAAATGCGTTATACTGACATGATCAAACACGTGTCCCAAATCAGCGCTGCTGACTTTCAGCGTCAGGTGACACTTTGAATTACAAAAATGCCAATTCGCTCTGCTGCTCACAGGTTCGGTGGCTCACTGGCTTAAGCGCTTGCATAGCAAAGACAGCCCTACGAATGGTTCGCTGGTTCAAACCTCGGATGGAGCAACTTTTGGACATGGACATACTTCTTTTTTTTTTTTTTAGTTAAAACTAAAACTTTCTTCTTTTCATTTATAATTCAACCATAATTTCTCATTTGTAATTTACAACCAATTTATCTTTCTTTATTTAACATACATTTTATTGCATGTTCAGACACATTCGCTGCTTCCATTTCACAACACTTCAGTGATGCCACCAAGTCTTCTGTGGGTCAGTGGATAGATTGGCAGTGCAGTAGCTCATTGAACAGTAAACAGGAGGTGAGGGTTCAATTCAATCTCAGGCTGGTTGAATTTCAACTTGAGTCTTTTCATTTATAATTCATTCATAATTTCCATATGTAATTTACAGCCAATGTATCTTTCTTTATTAATTTAACATACGTTTTATTTAATGCATTCTGGTTCAGCAAGATATCTCTCAATTACATTTCACACTTCAATGATAACAATAGCATTCTGCTATTAGCAGTCAGCTTAGCATTCAGCTATTAGCATTCGGCTTTCAGCATCCCACGCAATTTCTTCAGAAATTGCTTAGTCTAGTTATTATAGCATTTTATTCTCAACACTTTTTGCAATCAAACTACTCCTACATTATACTTCCGATTTACACCGTTCAAATTTCAACTTGCTGACAAAATGCACGCCTTTCGGGCTATTTATCGTTTGACTTCATATTACTTACAGTACTCGCATAATTTAATGTTAAAGATCCACTTTTCCCCATTCAGTTTTAATGGGACTGACACTGAATTTTTTCTAAGTCCCATTTTCCACGCCCACTTCCATACATACAACAGACCATCTTGACTTGCTTTCAGATATTGCTTCGTGGCACAGTTGGGAGAGTGCATGTACAGTAAGCAGGAGGTCGCAGGTTCAAAGCCTACTGCCGACTGTACATTGCACATATGTCTGTGGCAATTACATAAACGGATATTAAGTATACCAACTGACTATCACACCAGGAAATGCGTTATACTGACATGATCAAACACGTGTCCCAAATCAGCGCTGCTGACTTTCAGCGTCAGGTGACACTTTGAATTACAAAAATGCCAATTCGCTCTGCTGCTCACAGGTTCGGTGGCTCACTGGCTTAAGCGCTTGCATAGCAAAGACAGCCCTACGAATGGTTCGCTGGTTCAAACCTCGGATGGAGCAACTTTTGGACATGGACATACTTCTTTTTTTTTTTTTTAGTTAAAACTAAAACTTTCTTCTTTTCATTTATAATTCAACCATAATTTCTCATTTGTAATTTACAACCAATTTATCTTTCTTTATTTAACATACATTTTATTGCATGTTCAGACACATTCGCTGCTTCCATTTCACAACACTTCAGTGATGCCACCAAGTCTTCTGTGGGTCAGTGGATAGATTGGCAGTGCAGTAGCTCATTGAACAGTAAACAGGAGGTGAGGGTTCAATTCAATCTCAGGCTGGTTGAATTTCAACTTGAGTCTTTTCATTTATAATTCATTCATAATTTCCATATGTAATTTACAGCCAATGTATCTTTCTTTATTAATTTAACATACGTTTTATTTAATGCATTCTGGTTCAGCAAGATATCTCTCAATTACATTTCACACTTCAATGATAACAATAGCATTCTGCTATTAGCAGTCAGCTTAGCATTCAGCTATTAGCATTCGGCTTTCAGCATCCCACGCAATTTCTTCAGAAATTGCTTAGTCTAGTTATTATAGCATTTTATTCTCAACACTTTTTGCAATCAAACTACTCCTACATTATACTTCCGATTTACACCGTTCAAATTTCAACTTGCTGACAAAATTCACACCTTTCGGGCTATTTATCGTTTGACTTCATATTACTTACAGTACTCGCATAATTTAATGTTAAAAATCTACTTTTCCCCATTCAGTTTTAATGGGACTGACACTGAATTTTTTCTAAGTCCCATTTTCCACGCCCACTTCCATACATACAACAGACCATCTTGACTTGCTTTCAGATATTGCTTCGTGGCGCTGTTGGGAGAGTGCATGTACAGTAAGCAGGAGGTCGCAGGTTCAAAGCCCACCGCCGACTGTACATTGCACATATGTCTGTGGCAATTACATAAACAGATATTAAGTATACCAACTGACTATCACACCAGGAAATGCGTTATACTGACATGATCAAACACGTGTCCCAAATCAGCGCTGCTGACTTTCAGCGTCAGGTGACACTTTGAATTACAAAAATGCCAATTCGCTCTGCTGCTCACAGGTTCGGTGGCTCACTGGCTTAAGCGCTTGCATAGCAAAGACAGCCCTACGAATGGTTCGCTGGTTCAAACCTCGGATGGAGCAACTTTTGGACATGGACATACTTCTTTTTTTTTTTTTTTAGTTAAAACTAAAACTTTCTTCTTTTCATTTATAATTCAACCATAATTTCTCATTTGTAATTTACAACCAATTTATCTTTCTTTATTTAACATACATTTTATTGCATGTTCAGACACATTCGCTGCTTCCATTTCACAACACTTCAGTGATGCCACCAAGTCTTCTGTGGGTCAGTGGATAGATTGGCAGTGCAGTAGCTCATTGAACAGTAAACAGGAGGTGAGGGTTCAAATTCAATCTCAGACTGGTTGAATTTAAACTTCAGTCTTTTCATTTATAATTCATTCATAATTTCTCATATGTAATTTACAGCCAATGTATCTTTCTTTATTAATTTAACATACGTTTTATTTAATGCATTCTGGTTCAGCAAGACATCTCTCAATTACATTTCACACTTCAATGATAACAATAGCATTCTGCTATTAGCAGTCAGCTTAGCATTCAGCTATTTGCGTCGGCTTTCAGCATCCCACGCAATTTCTTCAGAAATTGCTTAGTCTAGTTTATAAAGCACTTTCAATCAATCAATCTAACTATTTATATAGCACCTTTCATACATTCAAAATGCAACTCAAAGTGCTGGACATCCATAATACAATAAAAAGTAAAAATAAATAAAGTAATTAATTAAAAATAAATAAATAAATAAATAAAAAGCCCCCCCCCCCCCACATCCCCATGATCGTACCCACAGACACACCCAAAACACAACAGACACACGAAAACCACAACATGGCGGGGCACAGAAGTACCCTGTAAGGAAAGGCACCCAAGAGGAGTTCATCACTTTAAAACAAGCATTGCTGTATACAAAGTGCTGTACATGAAACAGAAATTGATCATGCAGTAAAGAATAAGATCAGTAAAACGAGAACAAAACTAACATTTTACAGTTTTTTCCAATTGCTAAAACACAATTTTGCAAACTAGGCTTGTTTTATCAAAATGATAACACAATTCACAAAACCACACAGCCGAACTGCAAAACCCCTCTCATATCCTCCAAAAATGAAGCACTGCAACCAAAACTACATATAGCTTTGCCAAAATCAAACTTTTGTACCAAGTGGCACACACGTCATTCATGTCACCAGATTTATGTCTCATCAACTACACACTGTTGGGCATAATGCACAGTACTGTCATCTTTAGTATGCTTTGCCATAATACTAAAATAGTTCAAACTGTAGAACATTCTTCAGATTGTTCACAAGCACAGACATATTTGAATATACACACATTGCTGTTCAAAAATGTTAACAATTTACATGTACTTGTTTTATTTTTCACAAGTCAGTACAACATATGCACAGCAGATATGTTTACATTGAAGTGAACAAATATATGCTCACAAAACAGTAAACTGAGAAAGAAAATTGCAGGAAAAAAATATCTCTATCTATCTATCCATCTATCTATCCATCCAAAACCAAAAATTAGGCAACCTCACGCATCACATTTTCAGCCCATGGTTGATGACATGATCAACCAAGGTTGCTTTGATTTCATTTGAAAGTTGCTGTCTTGGCCATGAAATCCTCTACCAGCTCTACACCCCACCCCCCTCATTCTCAGCCTCTCTTCCTCACCCAAAAAAAAAAAAAAAAAGAGGAAAAAAATCATCTTTGTATATGTGTTTTTTTTGTTTTTGTTTTTTTGTTTTGTTTGTTTGATTTTTTTTTTATAGTGCATTGCTTATACTTCCTGGTTGAGGTGCTAACAATTAACCATTGAGGTGTTTGGCCAGGTGGCATATTAGCCAATTAGCTGATGTATTGTGATTTGAATGGCAGTATGTTGCAATGGCAAACATGTGACCTTATGTCAGATTGTTGTGTCTTATGCAGGTGAAAGGTGTTCAGTGCATTTAAAAAGTGCCATTTTGAATTAGAAAATGTGTTTTGAGTTTTGCAGACTTGAGAAGAGGTCTTGCTCTCTGTGTGCCAGTTTCAATAATTGTGCTATGCGAGTCATCTTTGTGTTTTAGCAATTGGAAAAAAAAAATTTAATGTGGTAAACCACAATGGTAATGTTTGAATATGTGAATGCTTTGGATAGTTCTGGCTAAAAGGGAAAGAACAACAAGAGGATACAGTCAGTCTCCTATTTCGCCTCTGATGCACCACGAACACGGAAATGCCGTGTGAAAGCAGCAGCAGGATGTGGCAGCAGTACATTGTGTGTGTGTCCAACATGCCTCACACACTTCTATCCTCATAGTCAAGTCAAACACGTGCCAAGCCTATTGTCTGCACCTTAACCCCCGTCACTTCACGCAGAAAAAGCTGCCTCCCACCCCCCCCAAAGGCGCACTCCAATCCAATCCCCATGTTTTGTCTCCTACAACAGGAGGTGTGTCTGTTTTTTCCCCCTTCAGTTAATGAGTTAGCGGGGGACACATGGACCAAACGGAGGCTCAAGTCATTTATTCATTTAGCCCGTTAAACCTCTCTGTAACCTCAGCGCCCTCCACCCTATCCCACCCCCTAATACCTCCACCACCTAAAAAACACAGACACACACGCACACAATATGCAAATAATTGGATCGCGCATCTCAAATTGATTTAATATCGCTACTCATGGGAAATGAAAGATGTTCTTGACATGTTTGTCAGTGGCAACAACATAAACAAACAGATAGTAGTACTCGATGTTTGGTAACACAATAAACGGAGGTAGCAGGTGGCCAGCAGCAGACGTATGAGTCATATATACACACGCACACACAAAACATGCAACATGTACAAGCCCCTGCATATCTAATGACATACCAAGACGACATAAGAACAAGTGGAGACAACTTGACTGGCCATCTGTGACATGGAGGCCACGAGGAACATCTGTGACAATCAATAACAGACTCACTCTCATACACAACCCGAGGCATCAATAAACAAGACACATCCATACTTCCGATATTCATTTAGAAGGGAATTGTAAATATTAGTTTAAAAAAAAAAAATGAAATACAACAACCACACTTGAGTGATGTAAAAGTTAACGGTAACACTTTATAATAACTATCCGTTATAAGTAGTTCATAGACCATTAGTTGATTGTTAATTAATGAGTTGTTAATGACTTATTAAATGTTTGTTAACTGTTTGTTAAGAATTTATACTAATCACTATAAACAGTTAATATGTCATTATTAAACTGTTAAGTTATTGAGTTATAAATGACTTGTTAACTGTATATTAATCATTTGTAACTATATATTAGAAATTAGTAAGACTAAGTTAACAAACTATTAGTAAATTACTTACTAATGACTTGTTAAGTATCAGTTAATAGTTTATATATGTTATTAGGACGCTATTATAAAGTGGTAGCTATTCCTCATTTATTAACTGTTAGTAAATGAGGAACAGTTGCAACTTTACAATAACATCCCAATAGTATAAATTACCTACTTACTAATACTTAACTTATATATTAGCTAATTCTTTACATATAAGATGTTAAGCATCTACTAATACCTGTGAAACCTTGTCAAACAACAGGTGGAACAAAGTACAGAATTTGGAGGTGAAATTTAAAATATAAAATTACAATGCCTTGTTCTACAGATACGCTTTTCTGTGTACATTTGACCAATGACACACCACAGAAATGTTGAACATTGGGTTTTTAATGTGTCATAAAATACACACTGAGCCATCACATAGCATAACTTGAGTATAAAACAGTAACAAACCCAGGCATCCCATGCAAACCCATTCCGGTTTGGACTCTTTTTGTGCAGGACATGAAAACAAAAATCTAAATCAAGCCTTTGGCATTTTTGACGTGAACATATTGTAGCACAACTTGGATGCTCTATACTTTATTTAGCGACACAGCTACAACCAAACTGCTCTAAGGCACCATCCCACAGCTAAACATCACCTAAGCTTTCTTAGACAGAGGAATCAGTTTCCCCTTTTTCTTTTGGTATTCAACATCCCTCAAAAGGTTTGGGTCATCATTCAACACTTTGAGGCATTTTTTTGCAAAGTCCTGTAGTCGTTGCTGTGGTGTATGAGCAATCAGCAACTCCTTGTATTTCTTCCGGGCCACAACAGCCAGCTCACAGATGGGTGCATTGGCGACGATGGTGTTTCGGTCAACACCGACCTTTCGATATGCCACACTCAGCTTTCTATCTTTCTTGTAAGCCTTAAGGACTTTCTTGTATCTCCTGACGACCTCTTCAGGATGACGTGCTGAAAATAACAGAAATTTAGTTAAGTATAAAAAACATACAAGTAGTGAATAAACACAGGGAATCACATACAGAAGCAAAGTGGTTGAAAAAGTAATGAAGATTACATGAGCACCGAGTAATTGCAGGGTCCAAGAGAGTGAACCCATCAGAAAATACATTTTGGAAAATAAAGTTTACACACAGAGACAGACAGATACAGAGAGATAATGTGATGTTATTTTTTGGTTTGTTTTTATTTATCGTCTGTATTGCTGTTATTTGCTTAGTCAACACTGTATTTTAATGCTTACGCCAACAAAGCACTTGGAATACAGATAGACTAGGTGATGTCTACATGCCTGGCAGATTTCAGTTACATTCAATAAATGAATTACAATGTGAATTTAAATCCACCCCAGATGATGTTCGACTGAATTTGAATTACAGGAAGTGTAACTTCATTTAATGCAATTCAGAGAAACCAATTCTCATCACATATCAGTGAGAATGAGTATATTCCACTAGTGTGTTCCAAACAAAATGTCCAAAATGTTTGAGCCGTCATTGAAAGGGATACTTTACACATTTTCCAATTTTCATCAGGTAAAAAGTAAAAACTTAATTATTTTTCCATGTTCAATTAACACCTTTAAAAGGGCATTTTGCCACCTGCTGTCGGCTGAAAATGACATCACACGTGCTGAGGGCCCAGGTAACAACCAATCACTGCTCAACTGGTAAACATTAGGTAAGTCCCTCAACACATGCGATGTCATTTTCAGTTGACAGCAGGTGCCAAAATGCCCTTTTAAAGCTGTAAATTGTACATGATTTTTTCATGTAATTAAGTTATCAAATCTATTATAAACAAAATAACTTTTTACTGATGAAAATTGGAAAATGTGTAAAGTATCCCTTTAAAGCACTGGTGTCAAACATACGGCCCGCGATCCGGATCAGGCCCGCAAATGGGTTTAATCTGGCCCGCAAGATAATTTTGTAAAGTTAGAAGAAAAAAAAAATAATTGTAATGTCGGGTTAATTTATCAGCCGGCCACAATCAAAACATATAGATTTGTAATTTCACAAGCAGTCCTCAGATGAGCAATGCAACTTGTTATGGGAATCGTCCTTGATGTAATTATTTTACACACAACTTAAACTACAGTTTGTTTAATTATTATTATTTTTGTAATCATACACCAAGATAAATGTGTTAAATACGACACAAATTCAATTACTGGGAACACAAATATATATGACAACGATTAACATTCTTATAACATCATTAACTACGCCATGCAATGCATTCTGGGAACAATATACATGCAAAACAGGTCTATTTCACACGTCTGGAACGTATTGTGTTAGTAAGTGTTCGCGTTCCATTTGCATTCATGTTATTTTTCGGAACAATATGATTACAGTTGAGCTCCGTAATTTAGGGCTGGTCCACGAAAATCTGCGTATAAATGACGGCAATTGTTTTAAGTTATTTTCTCGATGCGGCCCACTTGATAATATATTTGCCTCCATATGCCCCCTGAGCTAACATGAGTTTGACACCCCTGCTTTAAAGGCTTAGATAAAGTAAGGTATTTTGGGAAATGAAGTGATGTACTACCATCATAAACTATGTCAAGGTTTTTACAATTTTGATGATCCGTTTTATCCGAGTCCACATTTAATGTTAATGAAAACAGTTACTACACTTTATTATTCACTATAATTAAGTCTTGTGTAGATAAAGTCCTTACAATAATATTTGTCTTATATACTATATAAAGCGTCATTGCTAAATACCATGACTTTCTTTGAATTTCATGGAATTTCAGTTCTACTTCCTGCAATTTGAATTTGAATCACAATTCTGTTTTCTGTTTGCCACCTCAATTTAAATTCAAGGACTGAATTCAAAACTAGGCGTCATTCTCAATTCAATTTTGACTTTTGTACAGGCCTGCCTGACACACATGAGGGTAGCAGGCGTTTTGCTTTCCTCTCTTTACATTTAGGCCTACCTCTCTGCTTGCCATGTCTTTTTTTCTTCTTTTTTTTCTTCCTCTTGTCCTTTTTCTTACGTCTCTGGTGGTGGTGCTTCTTTTTCTTCTTACGTCTTTTCTTCAATTTGTTGTCTGAATCGGAAGAATCAGATGATGAAGATGAGGAGCTGGATAAAGAGGAGTTGGATGGAGTGGAGGACATAGAGAAGGAAGCAGGAGAAGAGCTGGCTGAGGAAGATGTGTCAATTGTCCCACCATCATCTGCATCTACAACATAATAGAAAATACAATACTAAATGCACTACTTCGTATAATGACACAATTCAACCTACGTATTGTGTATATTCTTATCAACATTATTTATTAGGTTTTTAGTTTCCAAGTATCATTTTCAGATGAACAAACATGTTTTCCCAAGAAAGTGTTAGGACTACTTACTTTGACCAGCATTTTGGCGGAGGGAGTCTTCACAGATTTTTTCTGTGACTGTGTGCTGCTTCTTGGCCTCACAGAGCTTCCGCTGGTTCTCCTTAACTAAAAATAATGTTGGAGCCGTTGCCTCCGAATCTGGAATGATAGGATATTAAATGAAAACATCTCTAATCATAAAAGCCAGGTGAATGTAAAACACAATGAGTATCTGGCAATAGATATCTGCACTCGATCTTTGAATAACTGAACATCATCATCACCCATCACCAATACATGAATAGATATGTATGTACAGTGTATTTGAATAAACTATTAATATTAAGAAGAAGACTATTGTTATTATTATAGACTATTATTATATATACATGCTGTATATATACATAGAGCTCGGCAATATGGCCTTTTGGAATATCTTGATATTTTTATGTTAAGTTTTGCCTAACACTTGAATCAAACTTTTGATGCATACAATCACAGCAGTATGATAGTTCTTGTTTGACTGTTTTACAGCCAATTCAGTTATTCTGGGCATTTTTCAGCTAGACCAGTTTGGGTAAAAAAACAAACAAAAAATAAACAAAACAAAAAAACATGACAAAGGAAGGGTCTGGAATGGTCTATAGGTTGTATGCAGCCTGTGTTACTTTTCAAAAATAAACCATTCGACAAACTGTACGCCTACAGCAAGTTTTACAACTCATAGGGAGACTAATTGTACCTTCTTTTTAGACACACAATTCGTTCGTGCGCACTCAAACATAAACAACAAATTAAACATTGGACAGTTCACTAATCTGGTTGTATTATATAGCACAAATTTATGCTATCTGATCAAACATCTTTAACGAAAATATAACTCGCAGATAGTATGTTTACCGTCATTGCTGTTGTCCATGTGTACGTATCCCACGGCTGAAGTTGTCTTTTTACTGGAAGTGCCAGCTGTTGACTTCTTTCTCTTTCTCCCGGCAGTACCTGGATGTATCTCAGTATTTTGTGTATCATTGTTTGGAACACAGCTATCAAACATTTTACCGGACCGTGTGTTCATTGTTGGAAATCGATGCTAATGCTAGCTGCAGCCGCCAAAATGAACTTGCTGCGTTGAGTGAAGCCAGAAGCCACGAAGGATGGGCGTGTCTACCTCGACTGTCACTCACCAGTGGTGCGAGGTGATTGACAACCAGCCAACATGAAGTAGGAGCCTGTTACAATTATGATTGGCTTGTTTCGACCAATAGCACGATTGTATTTCGTTGGAGGGAAAAGAACGATCTGGCGGGAGCTATGGTAACGCGGATTTGGGACACTTGTATGCGGAAAGAACAGAGGATTTGAACATACGTAGGCGCTAAAGTCATATTGCAGGTAGCCATGCCAGGTTTAGCCACTGAGCTAAGAGAGCTTATTGAAGGCAGAACTAAATCTAAAAGAAGACACAGAGAATTAATCAAATGGATGCAGAAGAAAAGGCTTCTAAGAAGACAGATGAAATGCCAAAAATGCAAACTCAGGATGAAATTCAAGGAATCGGTTTGTGTGGACAACTATGCATGGTATGTACATTTGTATTGCATGAAATGACAACATACATGGATATTTTGGTTCATTATTCTAGTGAAAATTAATTGTGAGCTAATAAGAGTGAGCAATATATATTGATTTACCTTAGCGCTAGTCTACAAATACACAATTGCACTCCTAGTACTACTACAACTGTTACGACTATTACTACAGTAATCTACAAGAATATAATCACAAGAACACTTCATTTTGTGTAGAGTTTATAGATCTGCTATTTTCAGACAAAAATATACAGTATACTGAAAAAAAAATCAACACTAAGGAACATATTAAACACGTTAGCACATTTTATGTCAGTTCCTGGCAAGAAATATTTTCAGATGGGACACATTATTTCGAGGTCCTTGGCACGAAAGTTTTTGAAAATCACTGCTCTAGATGCTCCCCACGTATGTCACGTTCATATCTTTATTTGTATGTATTTTCAGGGTTTGCAAAAGCCAGAAACACAGAGGGAGGAAACTGAAGAGGTCAATTAGACACAGATCTATATTCAGAAATTCAAAGGTCTCACTCTTCAACTGGATGCGCTTTGTGTACAGGTATGCTATGGCATAAGTATATGATTTTAGTCTGTGGTGAAAAGTGCTCATTTCAATAGAAACACTGTATAACTGGGCTGTTATAACAGCAATTAGAGCCTATCCTGTAAAGCTTGTGATGATTATGTTATGGCACATCTGTCGACTCATGATGATAACAGGTGCTTGGAGTTACTTCACTTTTGTGATATATATTGCTAGAAGGTGTAATTTACAGCTTGCATTCTTGAATGTTTAATGCTGAGTTGGTCACCATTAGATCTGGTGGAAAAACATGAGGGTCTGACCCTACCTTGTGAAGCTCAATGGCAATTGGCTCTCTCAAGTTAGAGGATCTGTCAATTATTATTAGAAATAGAATTTTACAGATATCCTAAAGTATAATAGTCCTAAATGTGTTGCTTGAGCTCTCTAAAAAAACAAAAAAATTCCACAAGATGTTTTTGTCTAAACAGTAGTGGACAATTTTCATAGCTTACGGTGCAGTAAATGCGAGCTTAGTATATCAAATCCAAAATCTCTATATGTTTTTTAAATGCATTATAATATTTGCCCTATTCTATCAGATTTGCACAAGGCCTACATCTACGTCAAGTGGACATGATCAACGACGACATTTCTAGAAGCTCAACAACCCTGTCCAAGATGGCTCAAAAGCTGCGAGATGTGTGCACTACTGCGATGGACAGACATCAGCAAGCAAGTGGCCAGTACATTGGGGGTCGGCATCAGTTTGTCACCGTTGATGAGAGCCATTTCAGACATAAAAGAAAGGTAAGCAAGCACTGCAGTGCAAACTACCATTGAATGACAGATTACTCATTTTGTTTAAAGAAGAATACAGTACACTAATATTTTATGTTTTCAACAGTACGGACGGGGACGGATGGCTGGTGGCTGGAAGAGGAAGAAGTGGGTGTTCGGGATGCTAGGTGTGAACCGGAGAGGGAGAAGACATGCTAAGCCTGTTCTTCGCTTAGTTGAGAGAAGAAGAAGAAGAGATCTGGTGCCACTGATAGCTCATCATGTTAAAGTGGGATCTACAATAATAAGTGATGAGTGGCGTGCTTATCGCAATGCATTACCTCAGCTAGGTTACACCCATTTCACTGTTAATCACAGTGTATCATATGTCAATGCTCAAACAGGTGCACATACTCAGCACTAGGGGTGTGAATTGCCTAGTACCTGACGATTCGATTCGTATCACGATTCACAGGTCACGATTCGATTCGATACCGATTAATCCCGATACGAATGGTCACGATTCGATACCGATTAATCCCGATACGAATTTATAAGTCGATTGTTGCGATTTTTTTCCATTCAAATTTAGAAAATACTATCAGTAAATTTGTACATGTACACTGTAAGATTTGTATGAATATATTTATCTAAAACTTGAGGCTTATAACCGTGAGCCACTGTACACAAACAGTTTGCAATCTGTTTCACATTTGAACAGCATTAAAATAAAAATATTAAGGCTTAATGTGGCGTTCATATAACATTCTTCCATGCTCAAGGTGTGAATCCCAAAAAAAAAAAAAAAAAAAAAAAAAAAAAAAAAAAAAAAAAAAAAAAAAAAAAAATCGATTCTGCCAATTACTGAATCGATTCGAGAATCGCGCGATGTAGTATCGCGATATATCGCCGAATCGATTTTTTTTAACACCCCTACTCAGCACATAGAGAGGGCATGGAGAACGGTTAAGGAAAATGTGTGGAGACTCAGGGGGAATCGTACAGAGGAGTTACTGGTAGACCATCTCAGAGTTATTGAATGGCATGAGTGGCTTGCACGTAAGCATCACAAAGGGCCGTTAGGACGGATAATCCATGACATTGCTATGATGTATGGACATTAAATGTCCCTCTGAAATTCTATTATCAAGGGTTATCACAGGGGTCACCAACTCCGGTCCTCGAGGGCTAATATATCCAGCATGCTTTGGATGTTACCTTCCTCCAACACAGCTGATTCATATGATCAGCTCATCAGCTAGCTCTACAGAGGCCTGTTAACGATCCTGATCATTTGAACCAGGTGGATTAAGAGGAAGGAAACATCCAAGACATGCTGGACAGGTGCCCTTGAGGACCAGAGTTGGTGGCACCTGGTTTTGTACACAAAGTGTTCAAACCTCATGGGTTTACTGTTTTACACTCTTGTTACGCTGTGTGATCGCCGAGAACTTGTGTTACTATACATTAAACACGACATTCAACATTTCATCTGTGATGTTTCTTTGTTCAAATACAGTACACAAAAAGCCTGTGGGTGAACCAAAAATGAGGTACAAACATTTGATATTTTAAATATCAATTTTCCATACCATTGAACTTTTTCCACTCATTTGCTCTTCTATAAAGGTTCACTGGTATAGTATTAGTAGATGGTTAATAAACTATTAACAACTGCTGTAAAGAAGTGAGTTAATCTACTACTTAAATATTAGTTATTACTCTATTTATGTTATTGGGACGTTATTCTAAAGTTGCAACTACTCCACATTTACTAACATGTAATAAATGAGGAATAGTGGCAACTTTATAATAACGTCCCATTAACCTTTACAAAATATGAAGTAATACTTAACAAGTCATTAGTAAGTAATTTGCTAATAGCTTGTTAACGATGTATGACTAATTTATTAAATATAGTTATGAATGATTAATATACAGTTAACAAGTCATTTAGAGCTCAATAACTAACAGTTTAATAATGACATTTTTACTATTTATAGACATCATTATAAAACCTAAACAAACAGTTAACAAACATTTAATAAGTCATTAACAACTAATTAATAAGTCATTAACAACTAATTAATTAACAGTTTACTAAAGGTCTATTAACTAGTTATAACGGGTAGTTATTATAAAGTGTTACCAAGTTATACTTCTCTGACTTATTTTATTGCATTTGGTCGATCACTTCACGAAGAACACAAACCAGCAGATTACATGTAAGTGAATAAAAAATATTCCCTCATTGTTCATCTATCAAATGAACGCATCACAGCATGGGATTGCTTTAACAATGACGCCAGGATTTAATTAATGAAGAGGCTTGCACACGCGCACATGCACACAGTTTTCTGGGAAGCATGTTTTTTTTTTTTTTTTTTTTTTTATTCCGTGAAACACAACATAAGGTAATCAATACCGATTAGAGTCTAATTGTGCTTCCTCTTCAAGTTACGATTGCAAAAATAAGGTGGAGAACACGTGTATACAGGATATAGGCTAGTTTGACAAAGAGTAGAATTAGAAGTTGCCATGGTTTGGGTTTCAGGGTTGTTTTTTGGGTTTGCTTTTGGTTCCATTGTGGTCAGGTTTGTTGTTGTTTTCCATGTCCTGCTGCTTTTGTCACGTCACGTCTCTCCTTGCCACATCTGTTTGTTTGGTTATTGTTTGTATCTGGACTTTGTTGTTTTTCTTAGTTACCAAGTACCCTGTTTGCCCTTTTGTTTTGTTTTGATTACCGGTAAATTACACTTTTTTTTTCTTTCTTTTTTTAGCACCTCTGCCTCGCTTGCCTACCTGCACTTGGGTCCTCCACGACACCTCACTTGTGACAGAACGGACCAACCACACCTGGACTTAGCAGGAAGACCCCGACGTCGCCCGGCACGCCGCCGGTCGGCTACTAAGTGCCATCAGCCTGCTGCCCAACCCCGTTCCCGCCACGTAGGTCCTGGTTTTCGGTCTGCTTCCCCCTCGTTTTATGTCTCCCGTTTAGCCAAACACCTTAGTTTACCGGATTCCTTGCCATATGACACCATTTTGTCACCTCATTGTTTCATAGACACAGACTCAGATTTCACCGACAATGATGAAGGCTCTTTTTTTGTTACAACACTTCCTGATTCCGGTTCATATTTAGACACTGATTTAGATTATTTCACTAGCACATCACTCCTCGTCACCTTGGTCCCCGCCATGTTCATCACTCCGGTCCCCCTCTTGTGCACCCCATAGCCCCACGTCACCAAGACGTCAAGTTTTAGTCCCCACTTCACCTAGTCCCTCACCTAGTCACGGTCGGCCTAGTCACGTTCCCTTGGTCTTTGGTTCCTCGGTTCAGGGTATCCCTGGTGATCTTCACTCCCTCTGGCAGCAGGCTGATGTGCCCCTGGTTCCTGCTCTCAAGCCTTCCTTAAGTCACAGCCTGCCTCGAACCAGCTACAGCACACCCCGGCTCGGAGGAGGCGAAAAACAAAGCAAAGGCGAGCCAAGCTTCAGCCCCTTGCCACCTCACCTGTGCCGCTGCCGCTTCAGACCTTAGTCACGGTCTCTCTGCGGCCGCCCTCTGCTCCTGTTCCGGCAGCGCACGTCCTGCGGCCGCCTTCTGCTATTTGTCTGGCGGCGCACGTCCTGCGGCCGCCTTCTGCTGTTTGTCTGGCGGCGCATGTCCTGCGGCCGCCCTCTGGTCCTCATCCGGCAGTACACGTCCTGCGGCCGCCCTCTGGTCCTCGTCCGGCGGCGCACGTCTTGCGGCCGCCTTCTGCTATTTGTCTGGCGCCGCACGTCCTGCGGCCGCCCTCTGGTCCTCATCTGGCAGTACACGTCCTGCGGCCACCTTCTGCTCCTCGTCCGGTGGTGCACGTCCTGCGGCCGCCTTCTGCTATTTGTCTGGCGGCGCACGTCCTGCGGCCGCCCTCTGGTCCTCGTCCGGCGGTGCACGTCTTGCGGCCGCCTTCTGCTATTTGTCTGGTGGAGCACGGCCTTGCCGGGCCCCCCTCATCTGGCGTCCAGGTTGCCCTCCTGAACGGCCCCGCCGAGCCCCCCTCGTCTGGCCCAGATGAGTGGACCGTGTTCCCGCCTCCGTGCCCCCTTCCGCCCACCCTGTGTTTGGATTTTTTTTAAATTTTGGCTGGTTTTTTTATGTGCTACATCTGTTTGTTTGGTTATTGTTTGTATCTGGACTTTGTTGTTTTTCTTAGTTACCAAGTACCCTGTTTGCACTTTTGTTTTGTTTGATGAAATTACACTTCTTTTTTTTTTCTTTTTTTTTAGCCTCAGCCTCCCTACCTCGCTTGCCTACCTGCTCTTGTGTCCTCTACCACACCTCATTCGTGGCAGAAGTAGAGTAGTATTTAAACAAACAGTTGATTTGTTTTATGTTCTCTTATGTAGTTTCAGCATATAATAGCTTCAATAGAAGAGGCTGCCATTCGAGTAATGTTGTAGTATTGTAAGAATGTTCAAACTAACATAGATGGGAATTGAAGATCGAGCAGAAAGAAAACATAGCTTGCTGCTATTAGATTATTTCCTGCTAATGATACCTGTATACTTGTATGATACGTGTGCAAACACACGTGAGTCCTAAATGTGTCAAGTGTGCAGGAGGGCCCAAGGCTTGCGTTCTATTTGATAATCACACATGTTAAGTCAACCAGTCAGGACACACACATAAAAACACACAAACACACAGGGGTCAGAGACAGGATTATTGCCTTTTTGTGTTCCAGTGAACTGATCTTAAATACACATTAAATAATTCATCCAGGAGTCTGTATGATGAAATGATTAAAATTGGGCTTATGCATTATTTGTATTTGATGTTAATTTCCATGAAACTGGCTTGAACCAAGGAACAAACATTTTGGTGTGACTCCTCATAGATCCTAAATATTTTTTTTTCTTTTCACTGAAGCAACTCCATTCGCTCCCGACTGTTTTACTGGATTTTGGCTGATTGCGGTAAAAACTGGATTTTGAATGATATGATGAGGAGGACGGACTTTGTTCTGGCACTGAAGAGTGATGTTGTTCATAAAGAATACGTCCCAGCAAATAAACACGTTCGATTTGCCCGGCCGTTTCGAGCCGGGCCGAAACTCCGTCAATGGCAACCTTTCTGTCTTTCAAGAAAGTGGGTGTGGCTTTCCAGGCTAGTATAACTCATACTTCGGGTATACTGTATGTTGTGTCGAAACTTGCACAGTAAAATGTGAATTGAAAACATTGTTGTACCTGCAAGTAGTTATCAGTAACATAGTGAAAATGGAACAAAATGTAAAATACAGTATTCAATTTACCATGTGCATCCCTATATTTTCTTCCAGCACTACTAAAAATTGAAGTTAGGGGTTACTTTGTAGAAAAAAATAAAAAAAATAAAAAAATGTTAGTCTGCAGCACTGCCATCCATTCACCTGAAGCAACAGCTCTACAATTTTAAATACACCCCTGTCCATGTACAGCACTTTGTATGCAGCAATGGTTGTTTGCTCTATTAATAAACTTGAGTTTATATGCATGTAAACAGATTCAGTGTCAACAATATCAAACAAATTAATAGCTCAGGTTGGCTTCTTGTATTATATTGTTGAGGCGTGCCGAATGAAGTGGCCAGTGATTGAAGATTGCAATGAAATATATCAGCTGCAGTATTAAAGGCAAAGGCCTCAAATGTTTTCTAATCATATAATCAGCAAACAAAAGGCTGCACAGTACAATTTTTTTTCCAGTGGCATTTCACTCTATTAAATCTGACCTCCATCACTCAAGCGTTGTTAACCTGCCAACACTGACTCAGTGTGTGTTTTAAAGATCACACGCTGAAGCGATTGCAAGTTTTAATGTCCTTGACCGAGCTTTAATTCCCATCTTGGCATTTGATTTGGACTGTCTTCTCACATGGAATTAATTTTGATATTGCCCTGCTTGTTTGTGTCAGCATGGATTGGATGAACTATTTTTCTATGCTCATCACATAAATATATCTCAGTAATCTGAATTAGTGAATTCATTTCAGGTTGCAGAGAACTTTCAACACATACATGACTCGACTATGTCTCAAAATAAATAAATAGACAGATAATTAAATACATTGATGTAAGTCTGTGAAGTGAACCATTTTATGTGATCTTTGTCTATTGCTATTAGACCCGCCAACTTGAACAGACATATCAATTCAGTTTTAATACATAAACATGTGTGCGTGTGCCGTGTGTGCTTATGCATGTGTCATATTCCTCCAGAGTACGACCTTTGAGGTGATTGGCCATCTACCCTGCCAAGATGGGAACCAAGCAGAATTTAATTAGTGTGTGGCTTAGGCTGGCCTAATTAAATGCACAGACTTAACATGATCAGAGAGTAACTCGTTGACACAAGACCAGGAATTCACCTTTGCTTTTTAATCTTCTATTTATCTTACTTCCCTATCTACACTGTGACAACAGTCCATAATTGTGCACCTATAAAACAAACCCAGCTCCAAAAGTATTGGAATAGTGATGGCAATTACTTAAACTGACAGTGTGTAAAAGTTCACCACAAGATGTCATAGAACGCAGCCGAAGTGCATACATTTCGAAGCAAGTACACTACGTGGGCTGAAAGAGACCAACCACACTTGGCAAGCCTACCACCGTTTTTTATTTTGCGAGAGTAAACGAGCATCTCGGCGAGCGAAGGCAACTTAGCACCTGGTGCAAGTACGGTATGCATCCTATTCAACTGTTTAAATAGTAAAAAAATAATAATAATAATTGTTTCACCTACAAAAAAAAATCACATCAGTGGCAATCAGAAGGCAATCAGGTCAGACGTCCTTGTCGATGAGGTGTCCCTTATTTATTTTTCAGGGAGTTGGCAGGCGATGCCGAAAGATCGAGTGAGCCAGATTTAGCTGGAGCAGCTAACTAGAGCCACTAGTTAGTCAGATCCAAAGGCCGGCGTAGCTAACAAGATCGGCTAGCGGGAGAAGCTAGTTTAAAAAAAAAAAAAAGCCTGCAAGGGCAAAGCAGAATGTCAAGCCTGATTCAATTCAATTTTCGACATTCAGTTCCACAATTTTCAATTAAGTTTTTTAAATCCTTATTTTTTATTTTTTTTTAACAAATGTACTCATTTGATAACCAAAAGAAGTGTAAGATGTGTGAGATGTCGATAATGATTAAACGCCTCAAACGCCTATTGTAGCCACTTGTGAAACTCGAGACCTGAACCTATAAATTAATATGACATTATTTATCACACATCGTGTGCGTTTTGGACAAATTGATGGAGGTTATGTGGGTTTAATGTGTCAGCTAGCCATGCAGCTTCAGTCAGTGAAGGGCTTGATAACTCACGGTGAAAAATTGACGTTACGGCTTACTTTATTCAGGGTATTTAATTGATATTACCAAAATATTAATGGCCAAAAGGGAAGGAACATAAATGATCTGAAATGATCTGTTCAATTCAAATTTACATGTATAGACTTGTTGAATTTCTAATTGGGTGAGTCTCATTTCCTTATTTGCAACCTCCTTATGCAAGCAACCTTGTTAGATGCCAGAGGATGTTAGGATGTTAAACAGGTAGGTAGAAAAACATGGAGCAGGTGAATGGCAGGAAAAACAGGGCAAACATTTATTTAAAAAGAAATATCTCAAAAATAAACAAAGACAATGATGGGAAGTCCAACACAAATAAACTAACAAAACTAAAGAAAACTCAAGGTGGAGAGAGCCCAGTCTGCTCAAGTGTGGCTCAATCTTTTTTTTTTTAGGAACTAATCAGCCCCCCAGGTGTGACAAATTAGGTGCAATCATCTGGGAAAGGCAGAGGCATGGCAAACAATTGCATCGAGACTTGGCCCAGGGCCGTAACAAACCTACAACAACAACAAAATTTTCATCCGTGATTGGTCAAAACAAACGTTTGGTAGCCGCGTACAAGTTGCGCATTGCCCAATCAGCTTGAAGTATTGAAATGAATGTCCCATCTTTCCCTATAAGATCACATTGGAACGGTCCCAGATTGATATTGTGGAGAACTCCATTGAGTGAATCACAATTAGCAATCGCAAGGTTAGCATTATTAGTTATTCGGAAACAAAGGCCCTAATATTGCATTAAAACGGTGGAATGTGCATCGGTGACTACTAACAAGTAACATGCTGATGCCATTATTTCCAACGCTAATATATAATGTGTTTTGCTCGTGCACAGCATTCACTGACGTGTGATGTGTTCACTGCCGAACCAAGGCATCCTATTGGCCCTTGAATGCTCTGAACTAATGGCACGGCAGCTTTTTCATGTTGAGACAAAAAAACAACCTGGTATTGGTACGGTGTTGGCATCGGCCGATACTGCAAAACTGGGTATCGGAATCAGTATTGGGCAGTGTTGCCACAGTTACCTTGAAAAAGTAACTTAGTTACTTTACTGATTACTTGGTTTTAAAAGTAACTAAATTGCGTTACTGATTACTTGATTTTAAAAGTAACTAAGTTAGATTAAAAGTTACCTTTTTAGTTACTTTCAGCAGCTGCCGATAACACCATCTCAACATAAAAATAATGCAGTAGAAACGGAGTTCCAAATACTTTATTGAAAGTGCATTTTTAACATGAAAATAAAGGTTTTTTTTATGAAAAACAAAATAGGCAGTCTCTCTTGACTTCTTGTAACGTAAATACTTTTTATAAAACAAAAAATAAAAATCTATCCAGGTTGAAAATGAAAATCCCCTAAATTCCTCTATTGTTTGTTTGTTCCGCTATTCCAGTGTGTACACATGTATCAGTTTAAATATTTATTAGTAGTTATTGACAGTTATAATTGTTTTTTGGTTTGTTTGTTTTTTCTCTTCAAAATAAGGATCAGGAAAACAAAAGGTTGATAATTTAATGTTAAATATAAATATTTAACCTTTAGACAGACACCAACACAATTAAACAGAATATTTGCACATTGTGAAGTATTTCAGAAACATAAATTTAAGACATGAAATAAACCTACCGTCCAGCCAAAAGAAATATGAAGCCACCATCACTTTTGTTTTGAATGTGCAAACCATTCATGACCAGACCATGGCTGAATTCAGTGTGGTGATCAATGACTTCTGCCTCATCTTCGTAGTTAGCAGTAGTTGTTTGTGACTGTTACAAAAGTGAGATAGTTTGCCTTGTTCATGAAAATGTGGAGTAACGCATTGATTCTCTGGACAGTAACTTTAATCAGACTACTTTGTAGAATAAAGTAACGCGTTAATCTATTAGTTACTTTAGAAAGCAACTTTTTTTGAGTAACGCGTTACTAAGTAACGCGTTACCGGCAACACTGGTATTGGGGGCCAAAAAAATTATTTTGGAACAACACTAGTCATAACACATGTGCATTTTATGCTTCATGTTTTAAATAGAATTAAACTAAATGCAAACATAAGCAACATTATCACTACACAACTGCATGCACGTTATCTTTGCCAGCAAAGCCAATCGTGAATGGGCTTCCCCAAGCCTCAATCCGCCCACGTTCCTCACTCACAGCGCATCTCGTTTGCAGTGACTTGTAAATAAATAGCTACAGTATTTTACAGTGTTCATATGTTGCTGTGTATCTTGCACTGAATACGTAAAACAACTTGAATACAAGACTTTTTGAATACACACTGGCATGACACTTCACTGCCCGAGGCAACACTGAGTCTTAATACACTCCTGTGTGCTACTTGGAACACAGCGAAGAGTAGTCACACTAACAGGCCATCACCATCGCTTTGTCAACAGATGAGTCATCCCAGATTGTGCGCTGACTGAGTGAATCCGAGTCAGTCTAAATGAGCTCAGGTTGAGGAACTTCCTTAATAATGCACTCGCTCAAACTGAGATTGAGAATGTCATTTATTACAATGCACCTGATTGTCACACTCGGGGATTACGACTATTGAGGGAATTGCGTTTTTTGTTGACCTTTTGGATTTGCTTTGCATTGTTTTGATCAAATTTTATTTTGTTTCCCAGTGTCACGTTTGTGCCTTCCCAGTCTGGTCATTAGCCTACGTCTTTGTCTCCACCTGTTTTCATCAGTTCTGTTCCATGTGTCTACCGTCTACCAATCAACAACTTCCAGTCACGCGTGTCTTGTCCACGTGTGCCTGTTTATCTCATCGGTATGTTTGTATTTACTTCCCAGTTTCTGTTCAGTCATTCTGTTCATTATAAAAACATTAATCACATCACGTTGTCCTTTGTCAAATCACATTGCTCCTAATCTGTGGTTGTGGTTGTTTTTTTTTTTCTTGTTACTTGACATCATGTTTTTTGGACAATGTTCATTTACTATTTTTGATCCTGCTACACCATAAGTTTGTTTTGATTTTTTTGCAAATAAATCCTATTTTGAGAATACCCTTGTTCCCGTGCCCGTCCCGTTCTTCTGCTTCCCTGTGCCTGGGTCCACCTGTCTTGTTTGCCCTCACACCATCATTAAGTAAACCCTTGAATCATGACAGAATGAATCAAACATACAAGGACACAGCAGGAAGCACACGCCGTCGCCCGTGCACACCATCCGTCTGAATGCCGTCCCCCACAGCCTGCTGACCAAGAAACTCCTCAATCAGTGAACCCTCTTGTTTTTCCCACTCTGTCCCTCTGCCTAGATAGTCTCCCTTGTGTCTAATTTTTCTAATCGCTGATCAATCTTACCTTCCCCTACGTACATTTTTTATAAGCTGACTTTGGTTTCTTGACCCAGGGTTCTCACTAAAGGTGCTTTGTGAAATAGGCCCCAGGTGTGCCACATTGTCAACAGTCAGTTATTTTGTATTTAGTTCCCAGCATCTATTCACAAGTTCTGGATTTATTGTGGGAATGCTTCAGCATTCCCACATATGTTATTGTGATTTTTATTCTCCACACTTTTTTTTTGCCACGTAACAACTCCCACATAATAAAATTCATGGCTCCTGGGGTATTTATCGCCTGATTCCACATTACTTACAGCATTTAACATTTAATATCAACTTTTCTCCATTCATTTTCAATTGGACAGACATTTAACCTTTTCTAAGTATCACTTTCCACGCCCACTTCCATAAATATATATATATATATATATATATATACACATATATACATATATAACTTATCATCATTACCAGGTGTCTGATACTGCTCAGTGGCAGAGTTGGTAAAACGCATTGTCCACTAACCAGGAGGTTATAATGTCGTAATTTATCTCTCAATTTGCTTTCAGCATTCCCACGCAATTTCTCCAGAAATTGCACTTAGTCTAGTTGTGATTACCATTGCTCCCCTGCCTTGCTTCTGCTATTTTTCTGTGCTTAGTTCCACCTGGCTTGATTGCGCACCCTCCAAAGCACAAAAACCTACAAATTTGGAAGATATATTTTGGCCGTGGCCGAGATCTTCATATGTTTGTTGGTACTACTAAATCTAAAATGAAAATGTTTTGGTCAAATATCTACTTTCTGTTACAATTACAGTACATTTTCCTTTGTGCTGTTTTGGATCAGACAATCTAGAGCGGTTATGCTGCATCCAGAGGGCATATAACTGTACAGTGCAACCTCCAGTTGGCCCCAATATAGTATTCTTTTTTGGGAAATGAATGATGCAGAGAAGACAAATACATTTAAGTCAAATGAAAGGGCACACAAATTAGGTCTACAGTGAAGCACTATTATAAACTGTGTTCTAGTCATCACTTACGCATGGCGGTTTACATAATTTAGACAGCACACTTTTTGATTTCATGCTGGGAAGGGAAATGAGTCAGCCTGAAGCCAGTGGATGACGTTTGAATTTAAAAAAAAAAAAAGTGTGAATAAACTAGTTTCACCCTGAAGCTATATTACGAATGTGACTAAACTCAGGTAATTATTTTAAAATTTGAATTCCTTGGTAACAAAATAATACAGTTTGGTCCTAGTGAGGACACACTGTATAGAAAACGGATGGATACCCTAATTCAGTAGTCACCAAAGTGGTGCCTATGGATACCACATTGGGGGTGCAACGGTTTCAGATTTTGGTGTATGATTATAGTCTGAGGAAAAAAAACGTGGTTTTATGGTTACGCTTATAGACAAACAAAAATCACATCAGCATTCTCTGAAAATTTATATTTTTAAGAAGAAATAACTGAAAATATGTATTTTTTTTAATTTGCTGCCTTGTAAAACAAATACAGCAGATTAGACAGACGGCTCTAAAATTAGGGCATGGCACTATGTACAAGTATAACAAATGGACAGTATGTACCCTCCTTTTCTTTCATCTTAAAAAAAAAATAATATTTTTCTTTCATCTTTCAATTTCTTTGCATTTCAATTATACTTACAGGTGAAATGTTTGTCCACAGCCTTTAAAATGGCGATTTGTGCAGTTTACCACTACACATGGAGGCATTTTGGAGCCAAATACGTTTCTTGGGAGTACCAAGATGGCGGCCCCGTGGCTTCAATAGTCTATGGCCTGTCCAGCACGAGGCTGTGGATGGGGGGGCTCGCGGGATTATTGTTATTTTTGCATTGGTCGCAGATTTATCAACTGCTTGAGCTATTTTATTTATCAACTGTTTGACCTACTCGCATTGACGCCCTCCCTCCATCGCAAGGGGCGCACTTGTCTTCAACGTGATGTCACACTAGAAGGGTCTATAGCAGGGGTGTCCAAACTTTTTCATTTCAGAGCCACATACAGAAAATCAGAAGGACGCAAGGGCCACATAATGCT
Organism: Festucalex cinctus; assembly: GCF_051991245.1. Classification (NCBI taxonomy): domain Eukaryota; kingdom Metazoa; phylum Chordata; class Actinopteri; order Syngnathiformes; family Syngnathidae; genus Festucalex; species Festucalex cinctus. The sequence goes on along the minus strand of NC_135418.1, from coordinate 8,750,930 downwards.
ATGAAGAGAAATTGTGTTTAGTCCTAAAAGTTGTACAAATAATTTATTTGGGCTTTTGCATATTTAGAAAAATGCTACACTATATAAATCATTTAATTTGTAATATGGCGGTAGGGTTATTATAGTTTTGGAATTTTTCATTTTATTTAGTTTTTATTAGTTTTCAGGAGGGTTCTGTTAGTTTTTTATTAGTTTTAGTTCTTTAATAACTGCTTAGTTGAGTTTAGTTTTAGTTAGTTTCAGTATTAGTATTATCCATCAATCAATTTTCTGAACCGCTTACTCCTCACAAGGGTTGCGGGGGGTGCTGGAGCCTATCTCAGTTGGCTCTGGGCAGTAGGCGGGATACACCCTGACCTGGTCGCCAGCCAATTGCAGGGAGTATTAGTATTAGTTGTTTTTTTGTTTTTTTTAAATGTGTATTACTTATACACAATATTTAAAAAACACCATGGGAGCGACGTCATCCGAAGGTAATTTTCTATTGGCTGCGGCTACATGACGTCACTTGTGTGACATACTTTCAAACCATTATTCTGGTTGATATCAAAATAAATCTATTAAAAGTCACACCAAAGACTAAAATGAAGGACATTTTTGCTATAATTATAGTTTTTGTTAGTTTTGTAAACATAAAATGTAATTTCAGTTAGTTTTCATTTTAAGTATTTTCGTTTTTATTTTATTTCGTTGACGAAATTGTTTTTTGGAATTTTTGTTTTAGTTATTTCATAAATTTTAGTTAACTAAAATAAGCTTTAATAGCACCTGTGTTTTTCAACACCTTCCCTTCTTACTTTGAACATCTCCAAACATTTTTGTTTTTATTTTATTTGAACTGAATCAAATGCCATTTTTAGCATATTTCGCGGGACTCTAAAAAATGGACGGCGGGCCGCAAATGGTCCCTGGGCTGTAGTTTGGACACCACTGCCCTACACTTTCCGCACCCAGTAATATGAATCACTACTGTATAAAATGAGTTAACTTTAAATTCATTATCTATATGTCACAGATGTCTGTTACCACTCTGCATCAGATATTTTATCAACTGCCACCATGTGTTTTATCCATGTCATCTCTCACTAATCTGTTTCTATTTAACAAATCCACCCCCCTCCCGCGTCTCTTCATCATTTCAGTCTTGAACTCCTATGCCCCACCCCTCTAGGTTGATCTGGTCATTTTTGCAATCACTGCCCCCAGCATTCTCAGCCCTTCATCCCTTCTGTCCACTGCTGCTGTCTGTCTTAACCCACTTTCAAGAGCAAACAATAGAGACAATGGCGAGCGAGGCCCTGAGGCAGCGGGAGGGGATGTAGATCGCAGGGCGAGTGAAACCATCAAAAGACTGCTCCCCACAGAGAGCGGGAGAGGGAGAGACAGAGTGAGAGATGCCTACTGCCCATCTGCTGAGGTGCTGAAAGGAAAGAAGGGGGTTGCAAGAGATGGTGACAGATGACAAAGAGAGAATTAGATTGTGATCTGCGCCAAGGATGGTGAAACATACTCCCGCTCACATCCTCACCTTATTATAGCGCTTTTAAAAATATCCCCAAAGTTGGTGCATGCAGAAAAAAAGTTACATGTGAAAATAAATGATGACATTCATTTTCTAGTGCTGTAAAAGTTAACTCATTGATTAATCACGAAAAATCGCATTACTGTTTTTTCCAATTGTTGAAACACAATTTTGCAAGCAAGTCTGGTTTTATCAAAATATGCAACACAATTCACAAAACCATACACCCGAACTACAAAATTCTCACATATCCTTCAAAAGGAAGCACTGCGACCAAAACTACATATAGTTTTGGTTGCTCTGATTTCATTTGAAAGTTGTCTTCTTTGGCCATGAACTTAAACTGCTCCTACTTCTCACTCTTCCCCTCCCTCTCTTACCCTCCTTCATCTTCCTCTCGGCCACGTCTTTCATCTTCCTCTCGGCCACGTCTTCCATTGTTGTTAAAAAAAAAAAAAAGTGCTCACCTGTGCTCTTTTTTTTTTAGTGGTTACTTCCTGATTGAGGTGGTAACAATTACCATTGAGGTGTTTGGCCATTTAGCTCACGTATTTTCATTTTGAATGGCAGTGTTTTGCAATGGCAACATGTGACCTTATGTCCCATTGTTGTGTCTTATGCAGGTGAACCGTGTTCAGTGCATTTAAAAAATTGCCGTTTTGAATTGCAAAATGTGTGTAAATCAGAAAATGTGTTCAGAGTTTGAGAATTGAGGTTTTGCTCTCTGTGTGTCACTTTAAATAATTGTGTTATGCATGTCATTTTAGTGTTGTAGCAATTGTGAAAAAAAACTGTAATCATGTATTAACACAGATTAATCACAATATTGATTTTGAATGAACCTTTAGCTTGACAGTGGATACGTTAAAGGTAGGAAAGGTTGTGTTTGAACAATCAACATAACTACATGCATTAAAGTAAATGTATTTTACATACAGAATATTTGTTCATTTCAAAATATTGGGGTCATTTTTTTTTAATTATGCAAGTAATTAACTGATTAGAAAAAGAGGTGGATGAGGGTAATTAGTGGATCAAAAAAAAAAGAAAAATGTGGAAGACATCCTCGTATGGTGTTTTTTGTTTTTATTTTTTTTATGTAATGGATACATTGTTTACAAATCTCTGAACGGTAGTTTAAAGGTACAGTTAATCAATTTTAAAGAATTTATCGTGATTTATGCTTCACAATTTTTTGCTTTAGCCAAGAAAGAAATGTTCTGGAAAAATGATTTTGTGTTTGTTTAATGTGAGACTTGTCATGCATTAATACACTTACCACTCTATTGATCTAGGAAAGTGTTAACCGTGATCAATAAAGCAATACCATCTAGTCAAAGAGGAGTGTGAAAGGCCACAGGCTAGTGAGTGCAACCAAAGGCAATCCTTTGTTAACTGGTTATCTTCATGATGAAGAATGACTTTTGTTACAACTAACTAGCAAGCTGTAGTCCATCAGCTTCAGGAAAAAAAAAAAAAAAAAAAAAAAAAAAGAAAAAAAAAAAAAAAAAAAAACTTTTTAGGGTGACAGATGGGATATATGGTGGGAGCAACCCTTCAGGCGTCAATCTTTGGCACAGGCTTCAAGCTTAACAATGGCACTGAAAACTTAAAACTATGTCCAGAAATTGAGACGTATAACGTCTGCTCAGGTTTACTCTTAAGTTGCTTTGAAACAGCAGTTTGGCCCATTCAGAACACAAAACATCAGGTTACTTATAATGTAAATAACGCTACAAGCATTCAGGTGAGGATGCTTTTATTTATTACATAGAGAACATGACAAAAAAAAGAAAATACTACAATAATAAATTCAAGAGACTGCTCTGGTGTTTCACATTCAGTCATCTTAAGTAAAGATGTGCCTTCTCTGGCCTTATTATATCTGAAAAGGCCAATGTGTCATATCTGCCCATTGTAATGCTGAAGCCAAACAGCATTTGATGAGTTACAGCTCTGGTGCAGCACACAAATGCATCCATTAGTCTCCTCGCCGCAGAAGACGTTTAAAAAAAAAAAAAAAAAAAAAAAAGGGAAACAATCAATGTAAACTGGTGGACTGTATGATATTGCTAAGCTCATACATTATTTTTGATACATCTGCACAACAAAGAGCCATGTGACATATTATTTTTGTAGAACCTAAACAGGGAAAGCAAGAACCTGCGGTACAGTACATGTCAATGTCAAGACATACAAAACAAATGATACAAGCAGTATAAAAAAGTTGAAGTATCCTGACAACATCTGTCTGACCAGCAGCTTTGACCAAATAAGATGCTTTGTCTCAGTGGATCTGATCTGCTGCTCGTATTTTAATCTCAACTACAAGTCAGCTCGATTTAGATAGTAGCCTGCGGCCAAATGGTTGTTGGAGTTTTGTCGGAGCGCATCATCTGAACACACTTACGACCTTTGTCTGCTGCCAGGATTTCCTCATCGCTGCTTCGTCTGCAGATATTAGAGTCAATTCTGGATCCCACCCAGTAAGCTTGGCCCGACATTTACAGTATAGAAATATGTCCTGAATCTCAAAAGATCTAATATATAAAGCTCATTTTAAAAATCAGTATTTATAGTCTAAACACTGATGAAAACACAATACAACACATTTGTAAATTGTATGAAAAATGTTTTACAATTGACATTATTTGCTTTTCAGCTGGCGGGAACTGGGCCAGGTTCCAGTTACTCACAACTCTGAAGAGAACGAGCGGTGAGGCTACTGAAATTGGATGGAGAAGATGAGTACATTTCATGCAAAGAGACCATGGGATCAGCAAAAAAATAAAATAATAAAAATAAAATGGAAACCTATTATCTAGTACAGTGGTGTCCAAACTAAGGCCCGGGGGCCATTTGCGGCCCGCCGTCCATTTTTCAGTGGCCCGCAACATGTGCTAAAAATAGCATTTGACTCAGTTCAAATAAAATAAAACAAAAATGTTTGGAGATGGTCAAAATAAGAAGGGATGGTGTCGAAAAACACAGGTGCTATTAAAGGTTATTTTAGTTAAAGCTACTCTATGTAGGTTTTCCCCAAAAAATATCTTATAGCCTTTTTATTTGACCATTTATGACGGAAACATATTCTAATTAGTAGATCAACATCTTAGCTGTTCACAATGGGTACTCCTACAAGCCTCTGGCCAATATTATTTAGGAAGCGTCCGGTCCGAATCCTTCGAATTTCCCGCCCTCTGTCTGCGGGATGTGACGTTATTCGCGTCATCGTCAGTTGTTTCCTGTCGCGCGAAGACGGAACTAGTACAGATTTTCGCTGCCCCAGACACCCGCTGTTACTCCACGGAAGGCTGCTTAAAAAAATAAATAAATGAAAACAATGTCAAGTCCCATGAAAAAAAAAAATCTAAACTTGATAGTGACCGACACGCAAGAACGAGAGTGAACATTGGTTTGACATTTCAGCGGTGGAGAGAGTTGAGATCTGACTTGGATTAGAAAAGTGATTCACAGTTGGCTTTCTTTCTACTCCAAAAGGTAAGAAGCGAGTATCTTGACATTTAGAAAAAAAGTGTTGTTTTCAAATAGCAGTAACCTCAAGATCGATCACTTCTCGGTCGTAACTATTGGGGTGAAAGTGAGGTGGACGGCAACATTTAGCGTGAAAGGGGCGGCAAAGTTGAATGTAATAGAACAGAATGACTTTATGAAGAACAGACGTTCCATTCCGCGGCGTTTCAATCAGGCTAAATGTCGCCTTATTTTCCTCCATGAAAACAGCCTATTGTAGCTACATTATGCTAACGGAATGTGAACGGTACTACTGAATGGCGATAACATTCATGGCCGTATCACACTAAGTAGTGAATGGGTCTATATGTTTTTCACAATCGTCAATTTCCATAAATGACAGCCCACCTTTCGGCTCATGCACAATGACGCTAGACTGGGGGCGACATACACTAATAATGACTAGAATCAGGTTGACGTCCGTTGAGCGGGGTGATTACAATATGTAACTGCATATTAACATCGGAATGAGGTCCAATTAATTGACGTAATTTGCACATCGTTTTGGAGTACAGCACATGACTGGACTGCGACCGACTAAAGCAATATGATCTGCACGTCCCGTGGACATCAATTGTTTAGTGGGGATCGAGAGTCTCATTCCGTGAAGTGGCCAGCTTTGTATAACATTATAAAACTTCTTACCTCTGAAAACAAAAGTTTTATTGTACATGAAGAGCCCAGTCTTCAGTATTGAGGTCGTGCACGTACGAGTGCGCGCAGCGTGTACGAGCGTGCAGTTTGTTTTCGGCCACAGGTGGCAGTAGAGAGTTGAAATTTAAAATCTTACATAGAGCTGCTTTAACTAAAACTAAAGAAATAACTAAAACTAAAATTCAAATAAACAATTTTGTTAAAGCCCCAGTGTGTAGCTCACGACCGCCATCTATCGGTCAAACAAGATAATGCAATGATTTTAAGCACACGAACTACGGCGTCCCAGAGAGACCCTACTTCAACAGCCTACCACCAATTTCACCGGAACAGAACGCAAACAACTTCTGGTATTCCCTCGAGTGATGACGTAAGTTAATTGCATTTGTTAGACATACTGTACAGATCCCTAATAATTGTGATTTAGTCATTTAATTTCAGAATTAATATTTTTGTCGGCATTGTTTGGAAATACTGTACGTCAGCTAATGATAATGGCTATCTATGTTCATATTTGTTAGTGTAACTAAACCATGCAACAGAGAACACAGTTATGTTATACGTTTTATAGACATGTGGACCATCTCAAAGGGGGCGAGAGAGACGACGAGGAAGAGAACGCGGTGCCTCGTAACGTACAATTATGTCATCATGGAAAAATAATTCCATTCGAGCATGCATGTGAATGGCTCAAAACATACCTTTGCTTGGAATATGTGGTATTTAGATTACATAGTTTGCTGATATGTTTAGTATATCGTGCAAAAATAATGGTGTTAACTGAACGACACATCTGCAACTCAGACTCGTAACCCCCCCGTGTCTTGTTGCTACTAACCACTCAGAAAAGTGCTGCTTACAAAAACATTTGAAACCCTTTACTCAGATATCGATTTGTCACCATGTTGAACAATTTTACCTAATAAATATCACTAAGCAACTTAATTAGTTTTGATTGAAGATACAACAGCTTCCTTGTACTTCGATGTGCAGGAATTTACATGGCTTTCACAAATAGTCTTGCTCATATAATAATGTACTTCATTGGCTCAGTGACTTTCAGTTCATTGTTTGGTACCTCATCTGACATACAATTGTTACCTTCTTGCAGAGACTCGTACAGGAAATGACCATGGAGGAACATGAAGATATCCAAGTCCAGCTGATAGACTGACACCAAGAAATACTTTTTGACACATCAGCACCACCATGATTTCCTGTACCTGGATCCCACATCAGCACCACCATGATTTCCTGTACCTGGATCCCACATCAGCACCACCATGATTTCCTGTACCTGGATCCCAGACTGCAGCACCTTGGTGGACTTGTAGCAAATAAGTGACACTTTCCCAGATCCTTGAGGACAATACAAAGGTTTTTTACCTGGCATATAATTAGTCCATGTCTGACACTTGTTGTTGTAGTTTGTATAACTTGTATATTGTTGTTGTGTGTTAATTTGTACATTTTGAATAACTAAAAAAATACTATTTCCTTTGGCGTCAACATGCAGTGTTCATTCGACACCTAACCTAACACTATTTTACATGACCAGAAATGTAAAACATCAAAAGCCTGGAGAATTATTATAAATGCTTGCAATGACAAGGAATTCTTCATTGGCCAATGAATGTAAGGTACAGTACATGAAAATGAATGAATAAAATAAAGTAAAATAAAAGTCTACATGAAATGAACATATTAACTAAAAAAAAAAAAAAAATGCTGTTAGAATATAATGAGCTACATGAATTGCAGTTGTTCCAGAATTTTACCAATACGCTGTGCATTTCAAAATATGGAAAATAGACATACAGGTTTGGGCCAAAAGTAGTGTTACAGAGCAGGTATGTGTTGTACACAGCTAAAATATCTGATTAACTCAATACCATGATGGGTTTTTTTTTGTGTGTGTGTGTGTGTGTGTGTGCTGACATTGCCCCCCATTAACATTGCAACATTCCTCAAACTCTCCCGAACACAGTATGATCTGTAACACTACTTTTCGCCTACTCTATGATGTTATTGGGGCAAAATTAAGGAAGGCTTGTCCATTGATTTTGTGAACAGACTGCAGTAAAAATGAAGTCACTTCAATGTTTGCTGGTTTTATTAAGTTTGACATGCTCCTTGACTGCACAAGTACATGTTATGGAGTGAGGGCATGTTCCCACCAACGATGATATCATATTCTTCAAAGGCTTGCTGAGGAAAGTGAGGGAGGAGTCACTCCATGGCTTCAGACACCTGGTCAGCAGGTCCTGTGTAAAACAAGTGGTGCTTGTACATGTGACCATTCCGTATTGCTTCACACAAAAAGTTCATGTAGTGTGCAATGCCGTCCATATGTAAATGACATACCAAGACGTCGGCTGACTTCAGTTTGTTGCAGCTCAGATATGGTAGGTGGAGATACTGGTGGTACAACACCGAAGCCTTCTGGGGTCCTCCATTCAAGTGTCCTCATTCGGGGCATTCCAATATGGCTGCTGACTCTCCCCTTGATATTTTTTTTTCTTGCAGGTCGGTGATGTATTTAAACGGTGCATGAATGCTTGTATACATCAGAATATGGTTCTGGAACCCCTCAAGTTTGGCTGTTGATCTAGTGTGACACAAACAAAAACACAATTATAAAATAAAATAGAATAATTGATGATACTACTATATGTCACCAACTTTCCAACAAAGCCCCCAAAATAGAGGTAAGATCTTTAGTTTTTGGGCCCAAAACATTGTATTAGCTAGATAAAAGTAACTTGACTGCATACTGCATAGAATATGCAAAGGCTGCTTGCTTGTCGAATTTCCGTGGAAAACGTGGCAGCCTGTAAATTCTTGTGCACCCAATTACACAATGGACCAGTACACACTTGAGTGAGAGAGTTCAGACTCTAGCAGTGCTTACGGTACAGCCAGCATTTAAGTCCAGAAAGTTATTCCCTGCCGAAAATTAATTTCGAGAACACTATTTTCACCAACCACAACGAAAATAATTTTCAACTCCTCCACTAATACAGTATGCTTTAGATTCTCTATTGAAGTTATGGGCAAATATACCTCCGAAATCACAGTTACATTACATTACACAATAACTTGCGCATTTACTCTAAATATAACGTGCCAGCGGGAATCTTTTTTTTTTTTCAAAGCAAGTAGCTACATAACGAAATCGTTCGAGTGGTGCGGAGTTGCTAATCAACAGATACAGTGATCGTAAAACAAAGGTACGAACATCGTATTAATTAGTACGGAGTATACTTTTTCTCTCGCTCTCAAAACGTAAACACAAATGTACTCTTACTTACCGGTCAAGTAGAAAGCAGTCGAAGGCACCGGCACGTCCCAAACCTAGTCTGTTCCTCATTTCTCTCCATCTGGCAAATGCGGCTACAATATAAACTCTTGTTTTGTCGCGCTGAAATAAAATAAATTCCCAAAGTAAGTGTGATGCTTGATAATGCTCTCTTCGGGGACCGGAAACTCTTCTTCTTCGTGGACATGCGGTCGCCATACAAACCGGAAGTGCGTTCCAAAAACGCGTTAAGAAATGGAGCGCTGAAATTTGTCTTTGACGGCACCCGTAGCAGAAAGATGGCGGCGAAACATGGCAGACACTAGCAGGCGAGGCGCGGACATGTAAGATAATTTGCGATTTCTAGACTAACCGTTATATTTTAAAAAAGTACGTTTATGCGATACAACATATCTTTTTACATACTACTAACACAAACAATTGTTTTTTTTTTCCGAATGATTTATTATTTCACCACTAGATGCCACTGTATAATACTGAGTGTACCTTTAACGAAATAAATTAAAAACAAAAATGCTTTTTAAAAAATGAAAACTAACTGAAATTCATCCTATGTTTACAAAACTAACTAAAACTATAATTATAGCAAAAATGTCCTTCGTTTTAGTCTTTGGTGTGATTTTTAGTAGATTTATTTTTATATCAACCGGAATAATGACGTTTGAAAGTATGTCACACTAAGTGACATCATCTAGCAGCAGCCAATAGAAAAGCACTAAAAGATGACATCGCTCCCATGGCAGTTTTTTTTTTAAATATTCCGTATAAGTAATACACATTTAAAAAAAAAAAAAAAATACTAATACTGAAACTAACTAAAACTAAGCATTTATAAAACTAATAAAAACACATTTTTAGGACTAAACACAATTTCTCTTCATATCATTATGTGGCCCTTGCGCCCCTCTGATTTTCTGTATGTGGCCCTCAATTGAAAAAGTTTGGACACCCCTGATCTAGTAGTTCTTTAATGAAGTCTTATTGGATGACTTGAATTGATGTTTTGCTGTTGTCAATGTTTATCAGAAATCCCTTTTAGAAAAGAAAACATTCATCGATCCGTGTGATCCATCCAGTAATCTGAATTTAAAATAATTATTAATGTACACACTTATTTATTACTGCATTCAATGCTGCTTCCGATTACTGGCTAACTTGCCAATACCCAGACACTGCCGGTCCCAAGTTGGGCCAAAAAAAAATAAAAAATGGCTGGGCTGTGTCTGGAAGCACATCTGGCTGGCTGTTTAAAAGATGTGCCAAGCAAATCCTGCGAGTGACTCGCTGGCGAGCCCTGATGGGATAAGCCAAAAGTTGCAACAATTCAACAGTCAACATCCCTTGCAGTGCCTGCGCTATACTTTGTCAACAGCTCTCTGCTGCCCCCAGCTGGACAACTGAAAGCAGTTGGGCAAGGTAGTCGACTGGTTTCATTCATTTGGAAAAGCCAATGGAAATCTAATCTGCATTAAAACATTTGGTAGAACTGAAAACGTAATGGCGATATGTTTTGTTTTCTTATTTGTTGTTAATATTCTAAAGGATACAAATGTGTTTTATAGCATTTTTTTTTTTTTTGTCTGCCATAAGATCCATGTATTCATCTCAGTGGTGGTCTCAGTGGAGGCTGTTGCCTGGAGCAACAGACTCCAAAATGCTTCCCTGCCTCCATCCAGCCCTCTGTTCTCTCCATATCCTGCTTATCCTCCACACCTGGCAACCAGCCAGCACTGTACCATTGGCCCCCCAGCGCTGCCCTCTACACTACAATACAGCACACTATTGGCCATATCAAACATGGCTGATGAAGAACAAAAAATTATGCACTTGTGCAGCTCATGAAACAGCAGAAGCATTTGAGAGTTCAAGTCCAACTGTCAGGAGACATGATGCAGTAATAAACAGTGGTGGTTATGGAATTAATGACTCCCTGGGCAGGTGGCCACATTAATTCATTATCCTCTTAATTTGTTGTTTGAGAAGCAAATTTTCATGATGGTGTTATGAAGGGGTGATGTTTGAGTGATGTTTTGTCTCAAGTTTCAACTGAGGTGAGTTCATGTCCTGTTCAGTGTGGGTTCATGACCGTGACGTCAAGTGTCAGGTACTGATGTAACAAGTGTCTGTTTACAAAATGTGATGTTCGTGATGTCAACCTTTAATCCTTTAGGTGATGTCTGGACCTATGTGATGTCGTTCTTTAGTCCTTTACAATTCACTCTGTAGGTGCAGTCTGAGAATTGTGTGTGGTTTGCCGGATTATTGTCCACCTGTCCTGTGTACTGCGTCTCTGGGTTTCTGCCTCTCGATGTGAATAAATAGATAAAATCTTATTTGTGTCTGCATTTGGGATCCAAACCGCTCAGTACACAACACAAATGAGTTTTTTAAAAAAGCATGCATAAATGTATCATGAAGTTAAGTAGCTTCATTTGAAAACAATATGAGTTGGATATGAGTTTGAAGGTAATCGTGGTTACAGTAGTTGGAACCCAGCCAGACTTCGGCCTTCCTGGGTGGAGTTTGCATGTTCTCCCCGTGCCTGCGTGGGTCTTCTCCGGGTACTCCGGTCTCCTCCCACATTCCAAAGACATGCATGGAAGGTTAATTGGGCGCTCCGAATTGTTCCAAGGTGTGATTGTGAGTGTGGATGGTTGTTCCTATCTATGTGCCCTGCGATTGGCTGGCAACCAGTTCAGGGTGTACCCAGCCTACTGCCCATTACCCGGCTGGGATAGGCTCCAGCGCCCCCGTGACCCTTGTGAGGAGGAAGCGGAAAGTGATGGATGGATGGATTTACTTTGGAAGAGAGAAACACCGTGACAGCTGATTTAAGTGAGGCCAGCATGCTCCAATTTCAACTTTCTGGTTTTCACACTCACTTTTTATTGACTATTTACTCACTATTTATTTATTTATCCATCCATCCATCCATTTTCTTGACCGCTTATTCCTCACAAGGGTCGCGGGGGCTGCTGGCGCCTATCTCAGCTGGCTTTGGGCAGTAGGCGGGGGACACCCTGGACTGGTTGCAAGCCAATCGCAGGGCACACAGAGACGAACAACCATCCACACTCACAAGCACACCTAGGGACAATTCGGAGCGCCCAATTAACCTGCCATGCATGTCTTTGGAATGTGGGAGGAGACCGGAGTACCCGGAGAAGACCCACGCGGGCACGGGGAGAACATGCAAACTCCACCCAGGAAGGTCCGAGCCTGGACTTGAACCGGAGACCTCAGAACTGTGAAGCGGACGTGCTAACCACTCGACTACCGTGCCGCCCTTATTTATTTATTTATTTATTTATTTATTTATTTATTTATTTATTTATTTATTTATACTGTTCAAACAAAGGAACAAAGGGTTGCCTTAATTGTTTTGAGCAGCGTATATGCTATGTACAGCGCTCAGCATAAATGAGTACACCAGTGGTGTCCATACTGCGGCCCGAGGGCCATTTGCAGCCCGCCGTCCATTTTTTAGTGGTCCGCGACATATGCTAAAAATGGCATTTGACTCAGTTAAAAAAAAATAAAAAATGAACAAAACAAAAATGTTGATGATCAAAATAAGAAGGGAGGGTATCAACAAACAGGTGTCATTAAAGGTTATTTTAGTTAACTAATGAATGAATGAATGAAATGAAAAACCTAAAACTAAAATTCAAAAAAACGATATTGTTACCGAAATAAAATAAAAACGAAAATGCTTTTTGAAAAACAAAAACTAACTGAAACTACATTTTATGTTTACAAAACTAACTAAAACTAACTATAATTATAGCAAACATGTCCTTTGTTTTAGTCTTTGGTAATTAATTTAATGCATGAGCCTTTGGGGATGATTTTAAATGTGATTTTTAGTAGATTTATTTTTATATAAACCAGAATAATGACATTTGAAAGTATGTCACACAGAAGTGAGGGTCATCTTGCAGCAGCTAATAGAAAAGCACCTTCAGATGACGTCGCTCCCATGGTGTTTCTTAAATATTGTGCACAAGTAATACACTTTTTTTTTTAAATAATACTAATACTGAAACTAACTAAACTAAAACTAAGCATTTTTTTAAGAACTAAACTAATAAAAACTAACAGAACCACCCTGAAAACTAATAAAAACTAACTAAAATGAAAAATTCCAAAACTATAATAACCCTATTGCCATATTACAAATAAATTGGTTTATATACTGTAGCATTTTTCTAAATATACACAAATAAATTATTTGTACAATTTTTAGGACTAAACACAATTTCTCTTTCAAATAAGTCGACCACATGAAAAAGACCTAGCAGACATGATGCTATCCATAACAGTCATGGAGGTACTAGAAATTACTGGATGTAGTCATTTTTGTTGTGGGATGCATGATTTTTTTTTTTGCATTAGTAATTTGATTAAACTGAAGATTTTGTAATCTATGAATTCTACTCTCAACTTTACGTTCATGTTGTGAGTTAAGCCGATATTCTACAGAAAACATTTGGTCAACATTTTGGAAATTGCTCTTATGTTCATTGAGATATTGAATAAAATCTTTACATTTTTTGAAAGGTGTGTACTCATATATGCTGAGCACTGTATATATGTAGCCTACTGCTAAAAAAAAAATCAATACAATTAAGGGAACACTTTGTTCCTTTATTTTTTAACAGTGTATTTATTTATTTATTTATTATTCTCTTTTTTTTTTTTTTTAATTGCAGTGTTTTGGCATCTAGGGGAGAGTCCAAGAGCACATGAAAAACAAAAACTGGGGAATTTAACAAAAAAAAAAAATGTATGGGAAATCTGAAGCCTTCTGCATCTCCCCCCCCCCATCATGCATTTTTCATTACAAAACTCATTTGCGTTTTGGCTCCATACATCAACCACTTTCCTATGCTTTGTATGTCAAGTATAAGTTTGCCTGTACATTGTTTGACAATACTGACCTCCTCTGGCAGAAATCTGAACTGAACAACAACAAAAACACAAACACGAAATCAAACAGGACTTAAGAAGCTTTCGAGTACTTATTGTACCGTGAATACGTACGTGTTTGTGCAAATATACACTCTTTATGTTCTTAATTAAATACTATTAAACTTTGACATGTAAAAAAAACAACAAAAAAAAAAAAAACAATAGGGTAAATGATCCTCAAGTGACAAATGCCCAATAAACAGAAGCCTAATTATCATGAACACAGTTTTACCAAATTTATTTTAGGCAACAAGCAAAGCTTCTTTACTTCTAAATGCGGAACAATGGAATAATTATATATTCTGTGCTGTCTACATCAATACAGTGATACAAAAAAAAAACACTAATTGCATACAGAGGACAATATGTAGCTTTGCTTTTTATTTATATTTGTAATATGCATTTGATTTTTTTTTTTTTATTAAACATGATGGAGTATAGAAAAACAAAACTTACACAGTACACATTTTGACCCCTGTTACCTCTCCAGACATTCATGAGAGGAAGTAAAACTACTGACACCCGACACCCAAGGTTCACATTTCTCTGTTAAGGGCATATACAGCTATCCTTTTATCTGCCTGTCTTTTTTGTTTTGCTTTGTTTTGTTTGTTTGTTTGTTTTTTTGTTTTTTTAATATAACACATTGAAGGCTGTGTCTGACGACCCAGCCATAAAATTTACTTTAGTACAGAAGACCACCATGAAATCATTAGTGATTATATAATAATAATAATAATAATAATAATAATAATAATAATAATAATAATGATAATAATAATAACAAATTGGCTTCATACTGGGATTAAAAAATAATAATAAAAAAAATTACAATAAAAAATAAATTAAAAAAAACACCTCTCAGAAGCAAACTACTCTTATGGGCTGAAATGTGTGCCACTAGGAACTGAATTTGAATAGCTAAACTTTAATAATTGTTTAATTGGAATCATTACACTGAAAAATTGAATCTGAACTTGATTCTGATTTTATCTTCAAGCAAAACTTGGCCCCTGGCCACACTGCCAAAGGTACCAAAAGCTGCCATGCTATTACTGCGCTTGATTGGTCAGCAAACTCCCCCGACCTGAACCCGATAGAAATTCTATCAGCTGTTGTCAAGCGAAAGATGAGAGATACCAGACCCAACAATAGACATGAGCTGAAAGCAGCTATCAAAGCGACCTGGGCTGCCATGACACCTATGCAATGCCATTGTTTTATCCGTGCAGCGGCGCATTGATGCAGTCATTCATGCAAAAGGACACACAACCAAATATTGAGTGCATGGACACGAACAGACTTTTCACAATCCGACTGACATTTGCACTTACGGCTGTGAAATTAATCGAAGTATAAAAATATATTAATACTAATTTTTGAGTAGTTTAAATGTATACATTTGCACCTTTTTAAATTTTACAATAACTAATTTAATACATTTTGTTTCATCCAAAAGGAACTCATAATTATAGTGCTTCAAAGAATTTTATTTGTCTTAATATTTTGTATTTGTTTTTTTTTGTTTTTGTTTTTTACATTGAAACGTTTTCTTGTTTTGTGCCAAAAAACAAAAAAACAAAAAAAACATCCTACTGCACAGTGCACATGCTGCACCCCAAATTCAAGTTTTTGCAAACATAAATAAATATATATATTTAAATATATATTATTATATATTCTGTTTGGTCCAAAAGGAAATTACATAATTATAGTGTTTCTCAAAGTGTAAACATTTTCTTGTTTTGTACTAAAAAATAAGTGATCTTCATACTGCACAGTGGACAAGCTGCACTCCAACTTCAAGTTTTTGCATGTACGTACCACATCAAACCGTTAACATTTCATTTTTGGGAACTTGCCAACATGAATAAGCCATGCTATCAACATAGCAACCATGGCTTGTATATAGTACCAGTGGCCAGTACCACATGGCACGTACATATGCATGTCGTATGCACCTTCGTGAGAGGTGTAGCTTTTAGGGATGGTCCGATCCGATACACTGGATCGGTATCGGATTGTTATTTATGAGAACTGATCCAATCCATAAACCCAAACTTTATCATATGTCCTCAACTTCACTTAGCGCGACATGCTAACAGGCATCTATGTTTTCGTCATACTGCTTCTGTGTCTAAGAATCATGGGAAATGTAGTCCTCTGCTTATTGCTGCCGACCAACACAAGATGAGCGTTTCTGCTAGTCACCAGATTGACTACCCATGTTCAAACTTTTACTTTTGTCGAAGAAACCCACGTGTAGTGCACAGTGAACAAAAGCAAGCCAGACATGCAGCGCTACCGATATATGTCTGAACTTAGTGTGACCGCACTAAGTCTAATAAATAAAAATACAATGCAATTCGAATAAGCTATAAAACGCTTCGCAAAGAATGCGTCTTATGAATGAATATGTTTTCAAATAGAGCTGTTCATTGGTATTGTGGTCCATAAAACACGGTACACGTGGCTTCAGTGTGTTTTCCTTCTTTCTTTTTCTTTTTTTATCAAGTAGGGCTGGGTTCAAAATATCGATTATATCGATATTGCATCGATACGCCTTTTCATATCCCACTATCGATACATAAAACCATATATCGATACCCCCCCCCCCCCAAAAAAAAAGCCAGCTGGGATAGGCTCCAGCACCCCCACGACCCTTGTGAGGAAAAGCAGTTAAGAAAATGGATGGATGGATGGATGGATGGATGTCACAACAATGTGAATGTCGTGAGTGTCAGGTTTTTTTGTCACTCTATTTACACAGCCTGTACTGTGGTTGTAATTGATTTAAATTATTTTTTGTTTTTATAAGGCCATGTTAAATAAAACAGATTATTAGTGTAACTGCAATGGATTCAATTCTTAATGGAAATATTCATATTTTTACTAATGCATTAAATTAGAGAAAGAGGTTTCTACTATTTGCAGCATTAATAATAATTTTGAGTAATTTTGACTGTCTAAAATAGCTACTGCGTGAATTCCTTGTTGTGAAATTGTTGTGAATCGTGAATCGAATCAAATCGGGCCCTTGTGAATCGAATCGAATTGATTCTGGAAATCTAAATCGATACCCAGCCCTAGTATCAAGCAATACATATTATTAACAACTTGATGTGTGACAGAAAGAATCGTATCGGTACAGGATCTGTATCAGCCAATCCTCGAGGCTGCAGTATTAGTATCGGTATCGGATATGAAAATGTGGTATCGAGCCATCGCTGCTTTTGTTACGGGGTAGGTAGGAGGCCCTTTTGCTACGCCACCTTACTTTTCCAATTGAATGACTCATTCAAGCTCTCTAGGATACATGTTGATTGATTTAACTGAGCCAAGCAGCCTTCAATTCTGAACTGTAGCTGCAGTGTTGCAAGAAAAGTACTGTAAAGCATCAAACTATTTTTTATTATCTATTTAGGATAATGGATGGCTGGACAGTGGGTTTGAAATATTGACTGCTTTGCTTTTACCAACATGCAACCATTGCAACCTTTAAGCACTTTTTGAAATACAATGCAAAGTTTCTATTGGTGCCACAGATCTATATATGGTGAGCACATAAGTCAGCACTCATTCTTACAACATATATCCGTTCAGCTCTCATTACACTCGTCAATAAGTTGGCCTTGCTATATAGATGCAGGGTCATTGAAAAACAGGTCGCAGTCTGAGTGCAGACCAGGTGTGTCAAACATACAGCCCGTGGGCCAGATCAGGCCCGCAAAGTGCTTTAACCCGGCCCGCGAGACGACTGTAAATAAATAAATAAATAAATAAATAAAAAATAAAAATTGTAATGTCAGACCAATTAATCAGCCAGCCACAATCAAATATATAAATCTGTAATTTCACAAGCAGTCCTCAGATAAGTAATGTAACTTGTACACGGTATCGCCCTGGTAGTCGTTATTTTAAACACAACTTAAAGGATACTTTACTTATTTAGCCCATTATAGCGATAAAAAGTTAATATTTTGTCTGTAATTAATTTGATACTTTCATTATTTTTCACATACAATTAGTACCTTTAAAAACACATTTTGCAACTTGCTGTCGACTGAAAATGACATCAAAAGGGCTCAGGTAACCAATTACAGCTCGCCTGTTTTCTAGGTTTGGTCATGTGACATTCACAAGCTGAGCTGTGATTGGTTACCTGAGCCCTTGTGACGTCATTTTCAGTCGACAGCAAGTTGCAAAATGTGTTTTTAAAGGTACTAATTGGACATGAAAAATAATGAAAATATCAAATTTATTATAGGCAAAATATTAATGTTTGACTGACAAAAATGGCTAAATAAGTAAAGTATCCCTTTGAAGTTATGGTTTGTTTAAGAAAATTGTTTTTTTGTTTTTTTTTTAAATCATAGACCAACATAAACGTGGTCAATATAACACAAATTCAATTACTGGTTACACAAATACATATGACCAAGATTAAACGTCCTTATAACTTCATTAACTGTGCCACACAATGCATTCTGGGAACTATACATATGCAAAACAGGTCGGTTTAACACGTCCGGAACTCATACAGGCAAGGTGTTGCCTCGTTTCATTTGCATTCGTGTTCATTTTTTTAAACAATCGAATACAGTAGAGCTCCGTAATTTTGGGCTGCCCCAAAAATCACAAAAATCTGCGTATAATTGACGGCAAATGTTTTTAAGTTATATACCATTATTTCACCGTTTCGGCCCACTTAGTAATATATTTTCTTCTATGCGGTCCCTGAGCTAATATGAGTTTGACACCCCTGGTGTAGGCTGTAAATTTCTTCTAAAATACATTTGATGCCTGAAGCAGGAAGCAGCAGGATTTGCCTTAATGTAGTAACATGAACTTAACAGAGCTTGATGGTCATCGACCTAGCATTGTCCATGTCCCATGGACTCAACCGGGCTTAGTGGAAAACAGCAGCACACTTCCTGTAACATTCCAAGGACCACTGGGCGTGGATATAACAAGGTCTGTTATTAATTGCTTGATTGGAAATGGAAAATGTTTCATCTTAATAATGATCTAGGGCCTATCACTGTCAACCATGGGCCCTAATTCTAGTACATTTTTTAATATACATTTATTATAATCGTTTATAAAACTGCCACTGAAGTTCATTCAAGGTCGTTGTGTAAATCTACTGCATGGTCCGTATACACATCGCTCCCCTTAAAGCATATAGTTGTTCAAGAGTTGAGACGTGATGTAAGCACTGCAACTAACTAGCTTGCCCCATTACAATTCCAATACGCTGTGGTGCAGCATGACAGTTCTGACTCGCCTTGTGCATCCCACACTGTAACCTTGGGGGTTAAACCAAGTAAATACAACTTGATAGCTATTTTACAGTCTCCGCTCCACATCCTCTGCAATGACACCGCCTATATGCTTACATCACACAGCACAGGCCACTGCAGAAGCAGACGGCGAGGCGAGGCCCAGTCATTTCAGTGGACTTTAGAACACGTCTCTTCAGGTTGCGCAGAGCACCACAAAAAAAAAGCTCCCCAAACTGCAGCATCATCCAGCGGATGCGCAGGGGTGGGCAATTACACTGTGTCCGCAAAACACACAAGATTCTATCTGCAGCACTGTGTGCCGTTGTCATATTTTGTATCATCACGATATGAGCGGCAACCGATGCGTCAGCGATGGGCGTCACAGTAAACTACAAAACAGCAGCGTATGAAGTATAAACGTGTCACTTTACCAGCGCACTTTTCGCCACCCTTTCAGCTCTGCGGCGGCATCAAAATAACAGCCACTTCCTCTCGATGTTGTCCGTTTCTCGAGCTGGGACGCGGTGTGTTCCCTCTCAATGCGGCGCAGGTTCTACTCCTCTCCCACTTCTTGGATTCGGCACTCCTCCTCCCTCTGTTTCTCAGCTGTTCTCGCGTTGATCCACAAGCCTGCGTGCTGCACGCAACCAGGCGGTGTCAGAAATGAGGTTTGCTAATACTGTGCTTTTTATTAACACATAATCGGATCCCTACGTTCGACAGTTGCTAATTCTGTGCCAAGTTCAATTGATTCTGATTTAGGGGAGACCAGGGCTAGTTGTATCACTTTTTATACTTTTATATATTTCTTGGAATCAATACATCATATAGAAACAAGATGTGTATCAGATGAAAGAAAGGTATTAGGTATATTTTTTGTATTCATGTTATGTTCACACTTTGTGTCAGCACAGTCAAAAGCCATCAAATAGTAAGTTGTCACACTATATGAGATAAAATGTCACACTGGATGTTGCAACTAATAAAACAATTAAGGACAAAATTATCCTTGTTCTCCTGTTTGTTTGGTTGTTGTTGTTTTTTTGTTTGTTTGTTTTTTACAGCCAGAGAAATTGTTTATCGTGATCTTGAAAATTTGCCTTAGTCATTGAGAAAACATTAAAGGGATACTTTACTTATGTAGACATTTTTGGCAGTCAAACGTGAATATTTTGCCTATAATAAAGTTGATATTTTCTAAAGCTGTCAAACAATAATTTTTTTTAAATCAGATTAATCACATCTTAGAATTTTGATTAATCATGATTAATCACTGACTTAAAAAGGCTTTTTTTCCCTAACATGTTTTGCCCGATAATTTTGAAGCGTACCAGTTATGTGTTAATTTTTTTTTACATTTAATGTTATGAGAACGTCTTCAAAAATTTATATCTACTGTACACGCTCATCCTGCTTTTTCTAGTCAATTAATTATTTACATAATTTAAAATGGGAAAAAAAGAACTACGGCATATGTAAACATTTATTAAATGCTTTACTTTAATGCATGTAGCTATGTTTATTGCTCAAACTCCAACAGCTACCTTTAACGTAACCATCCGCTGTCGGCTAAAAAGGATCATCTGCGGTCAAAATTAATAGTGTGATTAATCTGTGGTAATACAATGATTAATGCGATAATTTTTTGTGATTAATTAATTAGTTAACGCTTTAACTTTGACAGCACTAATATTTTCATTATTTCTCATGTACAATTAGTACCTTTAAAAGCACATTTTGTCTTTTCTTTTTTTTAACCACTCACTCACACACAAGCTTACTTCACGTAAGCCACATGGCAGGCGGAGGAGCAAACCTGCGCCAACCGGCACCGAAGGCAAGTGACGGTTCCACTCCTCTCCACCTGGAGCCATTAAAAACACATTTTGCAACCCTCTGTCGACTGAAAATGGCATCACAAGGGCTCAGGCAACCACACAGCTCAGCTTGTGAATGTCACATGACCAAACCGAGAAAACAAGTGAGCTGTGATTGGTTACCTGAGCCCTTGCGGTTGTCATTTTCAGTCGACAGCAAGTTGCAAAATGTGTTTTTAAAGGTACTAATTGTACGTGGAAAAATAATGACAGTATCAAATTAATTATAGACAAATATTAACTTTTTATTGTTATAATGGGCTAAATAAGTGAAGTATCTATGAGGTGCCGTCTGGGCCATAATTCAGGATTAGCTCTCACACGTATAACTGAAAACCTCTTATGAACACCACTGAAATGTTCTCTGCTTATACACACTAGTCAAATGTGTTCATACGTACTAGTGAAATACGCTCATAAACACCACTGAAATGCTTTTATAAACAGTACTGAAACGTTTTTGCTCACACGCACTGGTAAAATCCGTTCATAAATACAACTGAATTGCTCTTATAAACAGTACTGAAATGCATCCACACATACATGTGAAACATTCTCATAAACATTACTGAATTACTCTTATAAACAGTACTGAAATGCATTCACGCATACATGTGAAACATTCTCACACACTTAACTGATTTGCGTTCATAAACAGTACTGAAATTCATCCACGCATACATGTGAAACGTTCTCACACACAGAACTGAATTACGTTCACAAACAGTACTGTCATGTCTTCTGGTGAAGAGGCAGGGCATTATTTCATTTTTAGATTTTACAAGTGTTATATGTTAAAACTTATAAATAAGTTCATATTTGTTAAAAGATATGTTACTTTATTACAGTGTATTTCCTAGTGTAAAGTGCTAAAACTGATGTGGAATATTCGTCAGAGTGAGACATCTCCCTTCGGTGGAGCGTTTTTGATTTGTTTGTATTGTAAGAGCATCTGTCGCTAATAGTGCAGCTTTGACGTAATTCCACTCTCTGGAGGACGCAATCTTTTCAGTTTGGTGTGTAGAAGTCATAAAACACGTTTAATGTGCTCCAAACACTTGAGCCTTGGAAGACATTAGTCTTTGTAAGTATTAATAAAGTTATTTTGAGTTAGAAAGGCTATGTTGCATTTTAATTTGAACATACGAATGTCTGCAACTTCATTGTTGTATCAGGCTGTATTAGCAGTGTTAGCTTGTTACTTGTATGATAGCGTCTACAATGTAATTAGTAACATACTGTGTTTTTCTGTTTTTTCTGTTTCAGTTACTTTTATCCACTTTTACATTCGTATTGCTGTGTTTGTAAGAGCAAGAAAGCTTCATAAAGCAAGAAACGTACGCCTTGCGTGTGGAGTTTTCTTTAAGTTCGCTGGCTGTCTAGCAGCACATAGTCACGTGCCGCGAGGATAGCACAGGTACTGAAATTCATCCACGCATACATGTTAAACGTAATTCAGTTATGTGTGTGAGACCGTTTCACATGTATGCGTGAATGCATTTGAGTACTGTTTATGAGAGCAATTCAGTTATGTTTATGAGAATGTTTCACATGTATGTGTGGATGCATTTCAGTACTGTTTATGAGAGCAATTCAGTTATGTTTATGAGAATGTTTCACATGTATGTGTGGATGCATTTCAGTACTGTTTATGAGAGCAATTCAGTTATGTTTATGAGAATGTTTCACATGTATGTTTGGATGCATGTCAGTACCGTTTATAAGAGCAATTCAGTTGTATTTATGAACGGATTTCACCAGTGTTTGTGAGCAAAAACGTTCCAGTACTGTTTATAAAAGCATTTCAGTGGTGTTTATGAGCGTATTTCACTAGTACGTATGAACACATTTGACTAGTGTGTATAAGCAGCAAACATTTAAGTGGTGTTTATAAGAGCTTGTCAGTTATATGTGTGAGAGCTAATCTTGAATTATGGCCCAGACGGCACCTCATAAGTATCCCTTTAACACTTATTAGACCAGCCAATGTGATTCAAGAGGTGTTGTGTGAGGATGGGAAGCAGCTGATGCCCTAGCAGACTACTTAGTTGGCTTGAAGCGTACAACTGCTTTGTCAACCAAGGAGGAGGTGGACAAAGTCCACCTCGACACAGCTCTCTATGCCATGGACAAAGCACCTTTAAGGTAAGAAAATACAGTAATAATTATTTTGTACAAAAGAACCATATGTAGAAAAAAATATTTTGTGCACCATTTAGGTGCAGCCAGAAGGTTAAAAAGAAAAATTGTGCGTCAGGAGGACCCTGGAGAGCACCCAAGAAGCCAGCTTGTTTTGGTTTGTGTTATTTCTAGGACTGTGAAAGTTTAAAGCGATACTTGACTCATTGGGCCATTTTCAGCAGTGAAAAGTTAATATTTTATCCAGAATTAATTTGATAACTTCATTTTTTATGTACAATTAATATAATTAAAATCTAATTTTTCCACTTTCTGTCGACTGAAGATGACATCAACTGTGCTGAGGAAGTAGGTAACGGCTCACCTGTTTTCTGGGTTTGGTTAGCAAACTGAGCCATGATTGGTTGACAGCAAATGGAAAATTTATTTATTTATTTTTTTTAAATGTACTCATTGTACATGAAAAATAATGACATAACATATTAACTTCATACTGCTGAAAATGGCTCAATGATTCGAGTATATTTTTAAACTTTGGAGTTTAAGCTTTAATTCTAAGAGTTACAACTATAAAGCTTTGTCATGTTGGTGTAACGAACCGACTACCGTCGGTGAAAAAGTGGATCCCAGAAAATGTAGGCCCAGACAGGAAAATACAATTTAGATGAGGTTTATTCACAAAACCCACCAAAACGCAAAACGCTTGCCCAGATGCCAGGAGAAAAAAACAACATAAAGCGCGAGTACAATACTCGGAAAAGTTAATAACAAAAAACACTTGCAAAAGGCAAGGAGAAATAGGGGTTAACAAAAAATACTTACAACGCAAGCTAGTTCTATCTAATTACAATAACACACACTACAATCTAACTATATACAAAACAGAAAGCACTGTGGCAGATACACGTGGAAAAATACTAACTTATCAAATCAAAACTACACTAGAAACGCGAGACTAAGATTCAGGAAAAAAGGTCTAGAGAACGTCTTGAGCAAGGGATGCGTGCAAGAAATAATCCGACAATGATCTGTCGTGCCGGGAGTCCTCTTAAAGACCTCTTGATTGTGGTAACGCGCCTCAGGTGTGGCGCAGGTGGACACGCCCCATTCACTCGCCCACTGAAACAAAACACACATACTGAGAGCAGGATCATGACAGTTGGTGCTAAGCAATTTGTTATATTGTGCAAAAATCTCTGATGGCATTGCTCGGTTGTGTGCGTGTATGCGCATTTTGATCATATAAGTTGTGATTTTTTGTTTTTGTTATATTGCATTTCATTTCATTTATTTAATTTATATTTAAATCATTTTATTTACATTTATTGATTGCACCAAATAAAGGTTTGACATTGACATAATGGGAGATTTACGCCCATTTTTTTCTGTACATTGTTCAAACCCATGTGGGCGTGGAATTTTTATTTTATTTATATTTAAATCATTTTAATTACATTTATTGCTTTCACCAAGGGCGGTGGGCGAGTGGTTAGCACGTCCGCCTCCCAGTTCTGAGGACTCCGGTTCAAGTCCAGGCTCCGGCCTTCCTGGGTGGAGTTTGCATGTTCTTCGCGTGGGTCTTCGTACTCTGGTCTTCTCCCACATTCCAGAGACATGCATGGCAGGTTAATTGGATGCGCCGAATTGTCCCTAGGTGTGAGTGTGGATGGTTGTTCGTCTCTGTGTGCCCTGCAATTGGCTGGCAACCAGTCCAGGGTGTCCCCCTACTGCCCAGAGCCAGCTAAGATAGGCGCCAACACCCCCGTGACCCTTGTGAGGAATAAGTGGTCAAGAAAATGGATGGATGATTTCATCAAATAAAAGTTTGACATTGACATGATGGGAGATTTAGGCTTATTCGTTTCTGTTCATTGTTCAAAGTGCTGTGGCCATTGGAATGTTACCACAGATGTTCAAATCCACAAGAGATGTTATATTTAAGTTAAGTGCTTAGAAAGGTAGAAACTATGTGGTGGCATCTTATCGCGGTTGGGCATGAAACGTAACACCCGTGAAAATTGTGGGAACACTGCAGTCTGCGTTCTCTCCCTTTTCTTTCTCAATTTTTCCTTCCTCCACTCCCCCTTCTTTCCCCCCACCCTGGGCAGTCCTTTTTACCCCGGGTAGTCCTTTTTGCCTCATCTTTAGCCGAGTGGTTAAGGCGATGGACTAGAAATCCATTGGTAGGGCTGTGCAATTAATCGAAATTCAATTACGATTTCGATTACTACCCTCTACGATTACAAAATATGCATAATCGTACAAAAACGATTAGTAATAGAGCTGAAACAACATTTCTGCCTTGGATAGCCGCTGAGATAGTCGTAGTCAAGCTAATGGCAGTATGCATGACAGTACACGGGGCTGTGAGAAACCAAATTTCAAAATAAATTTTCTTTTACCAAGTAGTATATGTAGATCAATGCATTGTAACACTTTTATTTTGAAATTGTTACCGGAAGCATGTGATCTGGGCTTACAGCGAGCGAACAGCCGTCATGCGCAACCTTAAACCGGACGCTAGTTTGTTCGCCTTTTCAGCCGCGTTGAGTTGATTAATGATGAACAAATCAAGTCATTTGAATGGCTCTTCAATGTGAACGATGGGAACCGAGTCTTTATTGACACGTTCAACGACAACGACAAGCCGCCCCCCGCCACCCCTTTCCCACTATAGTGCGCCGAGCATTCGCTTTCGGAGGGAGCTTCGTCTTAGCACATTACAGTCAATCAAACAATTACTGCTCTCGCTGCGCGTGTCATGCATGGCAGATGTGAAGAACACAACAACTCCGGTGACAGGATCGGCCGGCGAAAAACAGCAACACCATTGCGGTGAGCAAGGGTTGAGGAAAAGTTCGCCACCAAGTAGAAGTGAGTAACTACAGAGTAGATTTGATAAATGACAGCTAGACGATCAAAACACGCCCGCTGGTGCACTGCGGTGAAGTTAGTTTTAGGTTGGATATTCGATATTCGACAGACATTCGCGATGCCACTTCCGGGGGAAAGTGCCGCGTCTCGGGGATACGCTCCGGGGGCTACTGCACTGAAACTAGCCGCCTTTTCTTTTTACGCAGTTAAGCCAGCCGCACTTCATTAATCTGTTCGCCCTTTTCTAGGATTTACGGTAGTGTGCGCGAAAGGACGCTGGCACGGAGTACGACATCCTGTTTTCAAAATAAAGTATCACTTTTCACATACTGTTTTCAAAATAAAGGATCACTTTTCAAGATTAAAAGATGTTTTTTCTCACTATTATTATTATTATTATTATTATTATTATTATTATTATTATTATCTGCGATTGGTTGGCAACCAGTCCAGGGTGTCCCCCGCCTACTGCCCAGAGCCAGCTGAGATAGGCGCCAGCAGCCCCCGCGACCCTTGTGAGGAATAAGCGGTCAAGAAAATGGATGGATGGATATTATTATGATTGTTATTATTATTATTATTGTAAGTTTAAAAGACGTTTCACTGGGAATGCACTCTGGTGGGGTGATATTGAGAAATAACATTCATATGTACAATATGAAGTTAATTTAAAATGAAGAAAATGTTGAAATTGAGAAAAAAAAAAGAGGTATATGTCATCACGCAGACATGCAACTATGAGCCAGTACTAATTTGGAGTCAATAGGTCGCATTACCTGGAAGCTATTAAGCTAAACTGCTAATATTTTTCAGAAAAAAATAATTAAAAATAAGTGGAGGTGTAAAATGAAAAAACAAGAGGTATGCATCATCTATCAGATATACTATGATGCAGCAATGATTTGAGGTCAATATGTCACATGACCTGGAAGCTACTGAGCTAAGATGCCAATTCTGAAATATAAAAATTCATAGAAAAAAATGAAAGATGTCAAATCGAAAAACAAGAGGCGTATCTCATGCGGCAGGCCCGGCACTACTATCCCACACTGATTTTGAGTCCACAGGTCACATGACCTAGAAGCTATTGAGCTCAGACACTAATTGTTACATTAAAAAATTAATTTAAAAAAATTGAAAGACGTAAAATCGAAAAACAAGAGGCGTATCTCATGCCGGAGAACCGGCACTACAATCCCACACTGATTTTGAGAAAATTGATCACATGACCTAGAAGCTATTGAGCTCAGATGCTAATTTTTACATTAAAAAATGAATAGAAAAAATTGAAAGATGTAAAATCGAAAAACAAGAGGCGTATCTCATGCGGCAGGCCTGGCACTACTATCCCACACTGATTTTGAGTCCACAGGTCACATGACCTTGAAGCTATTGAGCTTGGATGCTATTTTTTACATATAAAAATTCATAGAAAAAATTGAAAGATGTAAAATCGAAAAACAAGAGGCATATCTCATACGGGAGGCCCAGCCATACTATCCCACACTGATTTTGAGAAAATTGGTCACATGACCTGGAAGCTATTGAGCTCGGATGCTAATTTTTACATTAAAAACTTAATAGAAAAAATTGAAAGATTTAAAATCGAAAAACAAGAGGCGTATCTCATGCGGCAGGCCCGGCACTACTATCCCACACTGATTTTGAGAAAATTGGTCACATGACCTGGAAGCAATTGAGCTCGGATGCTAATTTTTACATTAAAAAATTAATAGAAAAAATTGAAAGATGTAAAATCGAAAAACAAGAGGCGTATCTCATGCGGCAGGCCTGGCACTACTATCCCACACTGATTTTGAGTCCACAGGTCACATGACCAAGAAGTTATTGCGCTCAGATGCTATTTTTTACATTAAAAAATTTATAGAAAAAATTGAAAGATGTAAAATCGAAAAACAAGAGGCGTATCTCATACGGGAGGCCCAGCCATACTATCCCAAACTGATTTTGAGAAAATTGGTCACATGACCTGGAAGCTATTGAGCTCAGATGCTAATTTTTACACATAAAAATTCATAGAAAAAATTGAAAGACGTAAAATTGAAAAACAAGAGGCGTATCTCATGCGGCAGGCCCGGCACTACTATCCCACACTGATTTTGAGTCCACAGGTCACATGACCTAGAAGCTATTGAGCTCAGATGCTAATTTTTACACATAAAAATTCATAGAAAAAATTGAAAGACGTAAAATTGAAAAACAAGAGGCGTATCTCATGTGGCAGGCCCGGCACTACTATCCCACACTGATTTTGAGAAAATTGGTCACATGACCTGGAAGCTATTGAGCTCAGATGCTAATTTTTACACATAAAAATTCATAGAAAAAATTGAAAGATGTAAAATCGAAAAACAAGAGGCGTATCTCATGCGGCTGGCCTGGCACTACTATCCCACACTGATTTTGAGAAAATTGGTCACATGACCTTGAAACTATTGAGCTCAGTTGCTATTTTTTACATCAAAAAATTCATAGAAAAAATTGAAAGATGTAAAATCGAAAAACAAGAGGCGTATCTCATGCGGCTGGCCTGGCACTACTATCCCACTCTAATTTTGAGTCCACAGGTCACATGACCTAGAAGCTATTGAGTTCGGATGCTATTTTTTACACAAAAAAATTCATAGAAAAAATTGAAAGATGTAAAATCGAAAAACAAGAGGCGTATCTCATGTGGCAGGCCCGGCACTACTATCCTACACTGATTTTGAGAAAATTGGTCACATGACCTGGAAGCTATTGAGCTCGGATGCTAATTTTTACATTAAAAAATTAATAGAAAAAATTGAAAGATGTAAAATCGAAAAACAAGAGGCGTATCTCATGCGGCAGGCCTGGCACTACTATCCCACACTGATTTTATACATATACATATACATATACATATATATATATATATATATATATATATATATATATATATATATATATATATATATATATATATATATATATATATATATATATATATATATATATATATATATATAATATATATATATATATATATATATATATATATATATATATATAATATATATATACACACATATATATATATATATACACACATATACATATATATATATACACACACATATACATATATATATACACACATATACATATATATACACACATATACATATATATATATACACACACATATACATATATATACACTAGGGGTGTGAATTGCCTAGTACCTGACGATTCGATTCGTATCACGATTCACAGGTCACGATTCGATTCGATACCGATTAATCCCGATACGAATTTATAAGTCGATTGTTGCGATTTTTTTCATTCAAATTTAGAAAATACTAATCAGTAAGCTTGTAGAGTGTAAGATTTATATGAAAATGTATTATTTATTTATCTGAAATTTCAGTCTTATAGAGGTTGTAATCTGTTTCATGTTTGAACAGCATTAAAATAAAATATTAAGGCTTAATGTTCCGTTCATATAACATTCTTCCATGCTCAAGGTGTGAATATATATATATATATATATATATATATATATATATATCAAGACCTGAGACAACAACTGGGCAAAACATTTTGACTTTTCGTAAAACTAAATGACGGGGGCGGGCATCAAAAATTGCCTTTAAAATTTCTTTTGTCCAGAAAGAGCAAATGCTTAATAACTCCCATGTTCAAGCTCCAAAAAATTTCAAACTTCTCAAGAAACTTAATAGTCACGGCCTGAAAACATATATATGATAAAATTCAGTTATACATATAGCGCCACCTAGTGGTGACAATAAATGTAATACTTTATGTTTTTAGCTACTTGCCAATCTCGTTAAAGGAATCCAGTTGAAAATTAGTCAGAAAAGCCTTAAGATGTTGATCATACCCCACACCGAATATTGTAACTTTTTGTCAAAGGGCGTGGCCACTACGATGCCGCAAAGTCAGATAATTTTTTGTGACAACAAAAGCTGCTTTAATTTGACCCAGATGATCCTATCTTCTCAAAATTTCACACATATGAGAGTCCAGCCCTTAAAATATCTACAAACTTAGAGTTCATCTTTCTGATAGCGCCACCGACTGGCAATTTTTTTTCTTACAATTTTTCTTCAACGTTTTTCTGCACGTTAGCTGGACCTACCTCATATTTGCTCAGATGAGGGTTTTGCCCTTCATGATGTCACAACACGAAGTTTGTGAGTTTTCGCGAATCGCTGTGGGCGTGGCTAAGCGCTGTTTGCCAAGAAAACAATGCCAATTTTGAGGGCCTAAACTGGAACAGAAACACATGAAACTTGGCACACACATTTGACCTGGCAAAATTAGAAATATTTTATCGTGGATTGTGCTATTTTACAAAAATGATTTAGTAGCGCCCCCTAGAAAATTTTAAAGAAGCAGCCTCGGTTGTACATTTAAGCAAGATATACTTAAATTTTTCGGTGTATGAGAAGCCCAAGACCTACAAAAACGACTCTTAGACCCATATGCTAAAATGAACAGGAAGTGAGCTACGAATTTTTGAATGTCCCGTTTTTGACAATTTTTGGACATTTACAGGGGGCAGACTTTAGACCACTTCTCCCACACGTTTCATCCGACTGACTTCAGACTTGTCCTGGACCAGGTCAAGACCTGAGCCAACGACAGGGGAAAAAACCTTGACTTTTCGAAATACTATATGATGAGGGAGGGGCATCAATTTTTGTGTTTTGCAATGAAAAAGGAAATGCTTAATAACTCCCCGGTACATGCTCCAAAAAATCCCAAACTTGACATGTATGTTTATAGTCAAGGCCTGAAGGTATCTCTATGACAACATTCAGTTATAAATACAGTGCCACCGAGCCCTTGCGGGAAACCCCCCCCAAAATATCCCACATATGGTATTTTGTACAAAATTTGTAAACTAATTGTAAATGTGATAATTAAGTCATTCTTTTACATTCCACCACTCAAAATGTTCATTGGCGTTAGACTTATCCAAACATATGTACTTTTTTATTTTGTTTTATTTGTTTTTGATAGCCTCACTGGACAATAAAAGACATTGTGCAATGAGTACGAGCGAAATATGTGAATATATACTTTTACAAAACATACCAATCAGGACAACTCATTGTCTAAAAATAAAAAAGGATGATGATTTTTTCAGAGGTTGACATTCACAAAAACCCATTGAGCTTGACACACTCAGCACACCTGGCACAAAAGAAAATCCACATGTAAAGCTTTATTATGCCAATTTCAAAGAAATTCTGCTTCCATAGTGCCACTACCCTAACGTTTTTCGATTTTACGTCTTTAAAATTTTTCTATGAATTTTTTAATGTAAAAAATGAGCATTTCAGCTCAATAGCTTCCAGGTCATGTGACCAATTTTCTCAAAATCAGTGTGGGATAGAAGTGCCGGGCCTGCTGCATGAGATACGCCTCTTGTTTTTCGATTTTACATCTTTCAATTTTCTTCTATTAATTTTTTTGTGTAAAAATTAGCATCTGAGCTCAATAGCTTCCAGGTCATGTGACCAATTTTCCCAAAATCAGTGTGGGATAGTAGTGCCAGGCCTGCCGCATGAGATACGCCTCTTGTTTTTCGATTTTACATCTTTCAATTTTTTCTATTAATTTTTTAATGTAAAAATTAGCATCCGAGCTCAATAGCTTCCAGGTCCTGTGATCAATTTTCTCAAAATCAGTGTGGGATAGTAGTGCCGGGGCTGCCACATGAGATACGCCTCTTGTTTTTCAATTTTACATCTTTCAATTTTTTCTATTAATTTTTTAATGTAAAAAATAGCATCCGAGCTCAATAGCTTCTAGGTCATGTGACCTGTGGACTCAAAATCAGTGTGGGATAGTAGTGCCAGGCCTGCCGCATGAGATACGCCTCTTGTTTTTTGATTTGACATCTTTCAATTTTTTCTATTAATTTTTTTATGTAAAAAGTAGCAACCGAGCTCAATAGCTTCCAGGTCATGTGACCAATTTTCTCAAAATAAGTGTGGGATAGTAGTGCCGGGGCTGCCACATGAGATACGCCTCTTGTTTTTCAATTTTACATTTTTCAATTTTTTCTATTAATTTTTTAATGTAAAAAATAGCATCCGAGCTCAATAGCTTCCAGGTCATGTGACCAATTTTCTCAAAATTAGTGTGGGATAGTAGTGCCAGGCCTCCCGCATGAGATACGCCTCTTGTTTTTCGATTTTACATCTTTCAATTTTTTCTATTCATGTTTTAATGTAAAAATTAGCATCTGAGCTCAATAGCTTCCAGGTCATGTGACCTATTGACCCCAAATCATTGCTGCATCATAGTGGCATGTCTGATAGATGATGCATACCTCTTGATTTTTCATTTTAATTATTTTTTTCTGTAAATATTAGCAGTTTAGCTTATTAGCTTCTAGGTCATGCCACATGTCTGTCTGACACAAACCTCTTTCTTTTTTCTCAATTTCAACCTTTCCTTCGTTTTAAATTAACTTAATATTGTACATATCAATATTATTTCCCAATATCACCCCACAAGAGTGCATTCCCAGTGAAATGTGAATTGGTGCTGTTATAGTGAAGCATCTTTTAAACTGTTAATAATAAAAAATAATAATAATGAAGCCTTTTTAAACTGTTAATAATAAAAAATAATAATAACAATATTAATAGTAAAAAAAAAAAAAAAAAAAAAACATTTTAAACTGTGTTGAATTCTATTTTATTTTTGGAAACTGATCTTTTATTTTGAAAACAGGATGTCGTACTCCATGCTAGCGGATGTAGTTCTCCGTGCCAGCGCCCCTTCGCGCAGTCTACCGTAAATCTTAGAAAAGGGCGAACAGGTTGACTGCGTAAAAAGAAAAGGCGTAACCCGGAGCGTATCCTCGTCTAGACGGCTTTCCACACGACAGCTCCCGGAGCGTAGAGTCGGCCCGGAGCGGAGCGTGTCGAGGCGGCTTTCCCGCACCGTAGAGGCGGCTTCCTGGAAGCGACTTTCCCCGACGCGAATGTCTGTCAAATATCGAATATCCAACCTAAAACTAACTTCACCGCAGTGTATATACGTGCTGGCCAATGTATGTAGTGTTGTACATAGATATTTATATTTTCCTGTGTTCTATAAAATTATGAAACCTTACTGAATGTTATTTTTTAAGACTATATCATATGTCAAAATGAAACGATGAACGGCACAACCTGTCAAGCATCACTAGTCCTACAGAAGTGTACCGTAGATTGTGGTGTGAAAGTGGACAGGGAGATTTTTCATGACTCACCCACAGCTAAAGGGATGACCTGCTGCTTAGTGGTTTAAAAGCATGGTACTAAATAAATAGTCAAAAAGAAGTTTGAGTTTTTAGTGATATTTTTTACCAATTATTTACACAAACATGATCAATAAACCATGCAAAACTTTATTGTTGATTAATACACCTCGAGTCTGATGTACAGTGTTCCCTCGTTTTCCTCTGGGGTTAGGTTCCAAAAAATACCCAAAATTCGTGAAGTTGTGAGCTTTATGTTTTAAATTTATTATACATGTTTTAAGGCTCTAAAACCCCGCACCACACAGTTTATACACTTTTCTCAAGGCATTTACATTTTCTCAAATTCTCTATTGTTTAAACATTCTCAATGTTCAAACTTTCATAAATGTTATAAAATAGGTATACAGTATTACTGTGTAAAAAAAAAATCTTCAAAACAGCAAAGCCATGAAAAGAGAACCATGTTATAGCGAGGGAACACTTATTTTTTTTTAAAACATGTCCTCTTTGATGCTGACAGCTTGACTAATTTGCCGTTCCTACTGATCACTTATTAACAAACCAGGGTTACTCAAATGGGCTATTTATTTAGCTGACAAAAATTGCTATTGTGGGTCTGATGTCACTTTAGTTCCATTGAATAAAATCTATGGGAAGAGATTTGTCTAAAATCTCACTGTTTCAGGGGAAAATAGTTTGCTGACAAGCTTGTTGATTAGCTATCCAAAAATGAAAAGCAGTTGGTTGTTAATTACATGCAAATGTGTTTTTTGTCTTCTGTATTTATACTTGTTTAACCAAAAAGTGGGCTATATACTGTACAGGTAGGTTTTTATTTCTATCCAAATACCCGATTAGGCGCTAGAATTTTCAGTAGGATATCCGAATACCAAATATTTGATAGCTGCAACCCTAATAATATTAATTTTGAATTGTTTTGAG
Organism: Festucalex cinctus; assembly: GCF_051991245.1. NCBI lineage: Eukaryota > Metazoa > Chordata > Actinopteri > Syngnathiformes > Syngnathidae > Festucalex > Festucalex cinctus. The sequence continues at coordinate 8,716,543 of NC_135418.1, read as the reverse complement.
GCACGCCCACACAATTTATTACACCAACCACCCCTGTCAAAACTAGATTGCACCCCACAAGACATATTGCACATGCTGCACCCCAACTTCAAATTTTTGCCAACATAAATAATAATTTATTATTTTAAGTTTGTTTGGTCCAAAATGAGCTTACATTTTTTTTTTGTCTTAATATTTTCAAATGTTTAAACCTTTTCTTGCTTCGAACAAAAACATAAATAATCGTTTTGAATAATTGTGATTTCAATTATTACCACAATAATCGTGATTATTATTTTTTCCATAATCGAGCAGCCTTATCCATTCGGGTCTCCCCTCGTAGGTTCGAATCCTGCTGACAACGGCTGTGTTTTCTGTAATTCAGCACTGTCTTATCTATTTAGAAAAAGTTTTTGATCATGGTTATTGTCAAGGTGTCACTGATGCTGTAACTACCTCAGCGAATTTGGACCAAGTGCAGCCATGGGAACAAGGCACACTCTTGACAACTACTGTTGAAGGCATCAGGGTTGACTTGGCTTCTGGGATTTTATTTAGAGACCAGGCTGTTGAAATGAGACCAGCTGTTGGCCATTGTTCAATAACGAGTTGTTTACAAAGGTAAACGGGTTCTTCAGTCAGCATGGCCAAGTGTTCTAATGAGCTATACAAAGTGAACTTCCTTCCACTGTGTATGAAGACTTTTGGTTTCCCAAAGAAGGTATGGGTTTGAGTAAAAGTCTTGTCAATATATTTTGAACATGAGTATGAACTCAGCAGTAGATACTTAAGTGACCAGACTATTGCATTTTAGTTTCACAAGAAATACAGATTGTTACAATTCAGCATAGCCGATTACTCTCGGGCACTTGACAAAGGATGACTCCTACAGCAAATTGGGCTTTCTGCCTCCAAATGAAAGCATGGATTCAAAATGCCCTGCTGAAAGTTACTTTGCTGGGACGAGACTGGTTTCGGTTTTGTTTCCCTTGATTTGAATATTGCCATATGTCAGGATGGCCGAGTGGTCTAAGGCGCCAGACTCAAGTGATGCATCTTTCCATAGCGATTTGGGGTTGCTGGTCTCAGAATGGAGGCGTGGGTTCAAATCCCACTCCTGACACCATCTTTTCAACATATGATTTTTGATTCGGCTCTTGACACTTGTCCGAAAGACTTCACTGCAGGTTTTACATTAATCACTGTATTGTACGCTCATGATGTTGTAACAATCAAAATGTGCTGTTTAGTCTTAAAACCTGATTGTGTAAAACCGAGGAGACATTACAATAAGTGGATTTATTGTGATCCCGATGAGCCCCTTCCGACCAAAGTCAGCCCGAGCCTTACCATTGGATGTCTTTTAATGGAGATGGTTCTTGTGACATGCATGGAACAGAATGATAGCCAATCAAGAAGCCAGTTGAAGCTCATACTGTTGCCGAAAATCAATGGGGGCAATCACTGGTGTTAATGCTAATGATAACACATAAAACTGACCTGTGAAGTTGTTGTGGCCGAGTGGTGAAGGCGATGGACTTGAAATCCATTGGGGTCTACCCGCGTAGGTTCGAATCCTGTCGACAACGCAATCTCTCTCTGATTTTTAGCTCTCTTTCTTCTTTTGGGTTCAGTTCCATCAGAAAAATGGTGATGTCATCAAAGTGTGACTGGTTCCTCAGCAAATCGGGTCTTCTGATCAAATTCCAGTCTGGATTCAAAGCCCACTGTTGAAGGTGTGTCTGCCGAGTTCATTTCTCGGAACTTACAATAGCTGTTAAAGGTTTGAGACCATCTGTAGGCTGTATGAGATGCTGTTTCTTTCTGCCCTTCTCTGACTGGTCTATTCAACAAGCACTAGTGTTAATATTAAATGTGCGTTTTTAAGGTTGTCGTGGCTGAGTGGTTAAGGTGATGGACTAGAAATCCGTTGGGGTCTCCCCTCGTAGGTTCGAATCCTGCCGACAACGGCTGTGTTTTCTGTAGTACAGCACTGTCTTGTCTAATTAGATAAAGTTTGTGATCATGGTTATTGTCAAGGTGTCACTGATGCTGTCAATACCTCAACAAATTTGGAATTTGGACCAAGTGCAGCCATGGGAACAAGGCACACTCTTGACAACTACTGTTGAAGGCATCAGGGTTGACATGGCTTCTGGGATTTCATTTAGAGACCAGTCTGTTGAAATGAGACCAGCTGTTGGCCGTTGTTCAATAACGAGTTGTTTACAAAGGTAAACAGGTTCTTCAGAGTCAGCATGGCCAAGTGTTCTAATGAGCTATACAAAGTGGACTTCCTTCCACTGTGTATGAAGACTTTTGGTTTCCCAAAGAAGGTATGGGTTTGAGTAAAAGTCTTGTCAATATATTTTGAACATGAGTATGAACTCAGCAGTAGATACTTAAGTGACCAGACTATTGCATTTTAGTTTCACAAGAAATACAGATTGTTACAATTCAGCATAGCCGATTACTCTCGGGCACTTGACGAAGGATGACTCCTACAGCAAATTGGGCTTTCTGCCTCCAAATGAAAGCATGGATTCAAAATGCCCTGCTGAAAGTTTCTTTGCTGGGACGAGACTGGTTTCGGTTTTGTTTCCCTTGATTTGAATATTGCCATATGTCAGGATGGCCGAGTGGTCTAAGGCGCCAGACTCAAGAGATGCATTTTTCCTTAGTGATTTGGGCTTTCTGGTCTCTGAATGGAGGCGTGGGTTCAAATTCCACTCCTGACACCCTCTTTTCAATGTGATTTTTGATTCGGCTCTTGACACTTGTCCGAAAGACTTCACTGCAGGTTTTGCATTAATCATTGTATTATACGCTCATGATGTTGTAACCATCAAAATGTGCTGTTTAGTCTTAAAACCTGATTGTGTAAAACCGAGGAGACATTACAATAAGTGGATTTATTGTGATCCCGATGAGCCCCTTCCGACCAAAGTCACCACGAGCCTTACCATTGGATGTCTTTTAATGGAGATGGTTCTTGTGACATGCATGGAACAGAATGACAGCCAATCAAGAAGCCAGTTGAAGCTCATACTGTTGCCGAAAATCAGAAATGGGGGCAATCACTGGTGTTGATGCTAATGTTAACACATAAAGCTGAAGCGTGAAGTTGTTGTGGCCGAGTGGTTAAGGCGATGGACTTGAAATCCATTGGGGTTTACCCACGTAGGTTCGAATCCTGCCGACAACGCAATCACTTTCTGAATTTTAGCTCTCTTTCTTCTTTTGGGTTCAGTTCCATCAGAAAAATGGTGATGTCATCAAAATGTGACTGGTTCCTCAGCAAATCGGGTCTTCTGATCAAATTCCAGTCTGGATTCAAAGCCCACTGTTGAAGGTGTGTCTGCCGAGTTCATTTCTCGGAACTTACAAAAGCTGTTAAAGGTTTGAGACCATCTGTAGGCTGTATGAAATGCTGTTTCTTTCTGCCCTTCTCTGACTGGTCTATTCAACAAGCACTAGTGTTAATATTAAATGTGAGTTTTTAAGGTTGTCGTGGCCGAGTGGTTAAGGCGATGGACTAGAAATCCATTGGGGTCTCCCCTCGTAGGTTCGAATCCTGCCGACAACGGCTGTGTTTTCTGTAATACAGCACTGTCTTGTCTAATTAGATAAAGTTTGTGATCATGGCTATTGTCAAGGTGTCACTGATGCTGTAAGTACCTCAGCAAATTTGGAATTTGGACCAAGTGCAGCCATGGGAACAAGGCACACTCTTGACAACTACTGTTGAAGGCATCAGGGTTGACTTGGCTTCTGGGATTTTGTTTAGAGACCAGGCTGTTGAAATGAGACCAGCTGTTGGCCGTTGTTCAATAACGAGTTGTTTACAAAGGTAAACGGGTTCTTCAGTCAGCATGGCCAAGTGTTCTAATGAGCTATACAAAGTGAACTTCCTTCCACTGTGTATGAAGACTTTTGGTTTCCCAAAGAAGGTATGGGTTTGAGTAAAAGTCTTGTCAATATATTTTGAACATGAGTATGAACTCAGCAGTAGATACTTAAGTGACCAGACTATTGCATTTTAGTTTCACAAGAAATACAGATTGTTACAATTCAGCATAGCCGATTACTCTCGGGCACTTGACAAAGGATGACTCCTACAGCAAATTGGGCTTTCTGCCTCCAAATGAAAGCATGGATTCAAAATGCACTGCTGAAAGTTGCTTTGCTGGGACGAGACTGGTTTCGGTTTTGTTTCCCTTGATTCCAATATTGCCGTATGTCAGGATGGCCGAGTGGTCTAAGGCGCCAGACTCAAGAGCTGCATCTTTCCTTAGTGATTTGGGCTTTCTGGTCTCTGAATGGAGGCGTGGGTTCAAATCCCACTCCTGACACCCTCTTTCAATGTGATTTTTGATTCGGCTCTTGACACGTCTGAAAGACTTCACTGCAGGTTTTGCATTAATCATTGTATTATACGCTCATGATGTTGTAACCATCAAAATGTGCTGTTTAGTCTTAAAACCTGATTGTGTAAAACCGAGGAGACATTACAATAAGTGGATTTATTGTGATCCCGATGAGCCCCTTCCGACCAAAGTCACCACGAGCCTTACCATTGGATGTCTTTTAATGGAGATGGTTCTTGTGACATGCATGGAACAGAATGACAGCCAATCAAGAAGCCAGTTGAAGCTCATACTGTTGCCGAAAATCAGAAATGGGGGCAATCACTGGTGTTGATGCTAATGTTAACACATAAAGATGAAGCGTGAAGTTGTTGTGGCCGAGTGGTTAAGGCGATGGACTTGAAATCCATTGGGGTTTACCCACGTAGGTTCGAATCCTGCCGACAACGCAATCACTTTCTGAATTTTAGCTCTCTTTCTTCTTTTGGGTTCAGTTCCATCAGAAAAATGGTGATGTCATCAAAATGTGACTGGTTCCTCAGCAAATCGGGTCATCTGATCAAATTCCAGTCTGGATTCAAAGCCCACTGTTGAAGATGTGTCTGCCGAGTTCATTTCTCGGAACTTACAAAAGCTGTTAAAGGTTTGAGACCATCTGTAGGCTGTATGAGATGCTGTTTCTTTCTGCCCTTCTGACTGGTCTATTCAACAAGCACTAGTGTTAATATTAAATGTGAGTTTTTAAGGTTGTCGTGGCCGAGTGGTTAAGGCGATGGACTATAAATCCATTGGGGTCTCCCCTCGTAGGTTCGAATCCTGCCGACAATGGCTGTGTTTTCTGTAATACAGCACTGTCTTGTCTAATTAGATAAAGTTTGTGATCATGGCTATTGTCAAGGTGTCACTGATGCTGTAAGTACCTCAGCAAATTTGGAATTTGGACCAAGTGCAGCCATGGGAACAAGGCACACTCTTGACAACTACTGTTGAAGGCATCAGGGTTGACTTGGCTTGTGGGATTTTATTTAGAGACCAGGCTGTTGAAATGAGACCAGCTGTTGGCCGTTGTTCAATAACGAGTTGTTTACAAAGGTAAACGGGTTCTTCAGTCAGCATGGCCAAGTATTCTAATAAGCTATACAAAGTGAACTTCCTTCCACTGTGTATGAAGACTTTTGGTTTCCCAAAGAAGGTATGGGTTTGAGTAAAAGTCTTGTCAATATATTTTGAACATGAGTATGAACTCAGCAGTAGATACTTAAGTGACCAGACTATTGCATTTTAGTTTCACAAGAAATACAGATTGTTACAATTCAGCATAGCCGATTACTCTCGGGCACTTGACAAAGGATGACTCCTACAGCAAATTGGGCTTTCTGCCTCCAAATGAAAGCATGGATTCAAAATGCACTGCTGAAAGTTGCTTTGCTGGGACGAGACTGGTTTCGGTTTTGTTTCCCTTGATTCCAATATTGCCATATGTCAGGATGGCCGAGTGGTCTAAGGCGCCAGACTCAAGAGATGCATCTTTCCTTAGTGATTTGGGCTTTCTGGTCTCTGAATGGAGGCGTGGGTTCAAATCCCACTCCTGACACCCTCTTTTCAATGTGATTTTTGATTCGGCTCTTGACACTTGTCTGAAAGACTTCATTGCAGGTTTTGCATTAATCATTGTATTATACGCTCATGATGTTGTAACCATCAAAATGTGCTGTTTAGTCTTAAAACCTGATTGTGTAAAACCGAGGAGACATTACAATAAGTGGATTTATTGTGATCCCGATGAGCCCCTTCCGACCAAAGTCACCACGAGCCTTACCATTGGATGTCTTTTAATGGAGATGGTTCTTGTGACATGCATGGAACAGAATGACAGCCAATCAAGAAGCCAGTTGAATCTCATACTGTTGCCGAAAATCAGAAATGGGGGCAATCACTGGTGTTGATGCTAATGTTAACACATAAAGCTGAAGCGTGAAGTTGTTGTGGCCGAGTGGTTAAGGCGATGGACTTGAAATCCATTGGGGTTTACCCACGTAGGTTCGAATCCTGCCGACAACGCAATCACTTTCTGAATTTTAGCTCTCTTTCTTCTTTTGGGTTCAGTTCCATCAGAAACATGGTGATGTCATCAAAATATGACTGGTTCCTCAGCAAATCGGGTCTTCTGATCAAATTCCAGTCTGGATTCAAAGCCCACTGTTGAAGGTGTGTCTGCCGAGTTCATTTCTCGGAACTTACAAAAGCTGTTAAAGGTTTGAGACCATCTGTAGGCTGTATGAGATGCTGTTTCTTTCTGCCCTTCTCTGACTGGTCTATTCAACAAGCACTAGTGTTAATATTAAATGTGAGTTTTTAAGGTTGTCGTGGCCGAGTGGTTAAGGCGATGGACTAGAAATCCATTGGGGTCTCCCCTCGTAGGTTCGAATCCTGCCGACAAAGGCTGTGTTTTCTGTAATACAGCACTGTCTTGTCTAATTAGATAAAGTTTGTGATCATGGCTATTGGCAAGGTGTCACTGATGCTGTAAGTACCTCAGCAAATTTGGAATTTCGGACCAAGTGCAGCCATGGGAACAAGGCACACTCTTGACAACTACTGTTGAAGGCATCAGGGTTGACTTGGCTTGTGGGATTTTATTTAGAGACCAGTCTGTTGAAATGAGACCAGCTGTTGGCCGTTGTTCAATAACGAGTTGTTTACAAAGGTAAACGGGTTCTTCAGTCAGCATGGCCAAGTGTTCTAATGAGCTATACAAAGTGAACTTCCTTCCACTGTGTATGAAGACTTTTGGTTTCCCAAAGAAGGTATGGGTTTGAGTAAAAGTCTTGTCAATATATTTTGAACATGAGTATGAACTCAGCAGTAGATACTTAAGTGACCAGACTATTGCATTTTAGTTTCACAAGAAATACAGATTGTTACAATTCAGCATAGCCGATTACTCTCGGGCACTTGACAAAGGATGACTCCTACAGCAAATTGGGCTTTCTGCCTCCAAATGAAAGCATGGATTCAAAATGCACTGCTGAAAGTTGCTTTGCTGGGACGAGACTGGTTTCGGTTTTGTTTCCCTTGATTCCAATATTGCCATATGTCAGGATGGCCGAGTGGTCTAAGGCGCCAGACTCAAGAGATGCATCTTTCCTTAGTGATTTGGGCTTTCTGGTCTCTGAATGGAGGCGTGGGTTCAAATCCCACTCCTGACACCCTCTTTTCAATGTGATTTTTGATTCGGCTCTTGACACTTGTCTGAAAGACTTCACTGCAGGTTTTGCATTAATCATTGTATTATACGCTCATGATGTTGTAACCATCAAAATGTGCTGTTTAGTCTTAAAACCTGATTGTGTAAAACCGAGGAGACATTACAATAAGTGGATTTATTGTGATCCCGATGAGCCCCTTCCGACCAAAGTCACCACGAGCCTTACCATTGGATGTCTTTTAATGGAGATGGTTTTTGTGACATGCATGGAACAGAATGACAGCCAATCAAGAAGCCAGTTGAAGCTCATACTGTTGCCGAAAATCAGAAATGGGGGCAATCACTGGTGTTGATGCTAATGTTAACACATAAAGCTGAAGCGCGAAGTTGTTGTGGCCGAGTGTTTAAGGTGATGGACTTGAAATCCATTGGGGTTTACCCACGTAGGTTCGAATCCTGCCGACAACGCAATCACTTTCTGAATTTTAGCTCTCTTTCTTCTTTTGGGTTCAGTTCCATCAGAAAAATGGTGATGTCATCAAAATATGACTGGTTCCTCAGCAAATCGGGTTTTCTGATCAAATTCCAGTCTGGATTCAAAGCCCACTGTTGAAGGTGTGTCTGCCGAGTTCATTTCTCGGAACTTACAAAAGCTGTTAAAGGTTTGAGACCATCTGTAGGCTGTATGAGATGCTGTTTCTTTCTGCACTTCTGACTGGTCTATTCAACAAGCACTAGTGTTAATATTAAATGTGAGTTTTTAAGGTTGTCGTGGCCGAGTGGTTAAGGCGATGGACTAGAAATCCATTGGGGTCTCCCCTCGTAGGTTCGAATCCTGCCGACAACGGCTGTGTTTTCTGTAATACAGCACTGTCTTGTCTAATTAGATAAAGTTTGTGATCATGGCTATTGGCAAGGTGTCACTGATGCTGTAAGTACCTCAGCAAATTTGGAATTTCGGACCAAGTGCAGCCATGGGAACAAGGCACACTCTTGACAACTACTGTTGAAGGCATCAGGGTTGACTTGGCTTGTGGGATTTTATTTAGAGACCAGTCTGTTGAAATGAGACCAGCTGTTGGCCGTTGTTCAATAACGAGTTGTTTACAAAGGTAAACAGGTTCTTCAGAGTCAGCATGGCCAAGTGTTCTAATGAGCTATACAAAGTGCACTTCCTTCCACTGTGTATGAAGACTTTTGGTTTCCCAAAGAAGGTATGGGTTTGAGTAGAAGTCTTGTCAATATATTTTGAACATGAGTATGAACTCAGCAGTAGATACTTAAGTGACCAGACTATTGCATTTTAGTTTCACAAGAAATACAGATTGTTACAATTCAGCATAGCCGATTACTCTCGGGCACTTGACAAAGGATGACTCCTACAGCAAATTGGGCTTTCTGCCTCCAAATGAAAGCATGGATTCAAAATGCACTGCTGAAAGTTGCTTTGCTGGGACGAGACTGGTTTCGGTTTTGTTTCCCTTGATTCTAATATTGCCATATGTCAGGATGGCCGAGTGGTCTAAGGCGCCAGACTCAAGAGATGCATCTTTCCTTAGTGATTTGGGCTTTCTGGTCTCTGAATGGAGGCGTGGGTTCAAATCCCACTCCTGACACCCTCTTTTCAATGTGATTTTTGATTCGGCTCTTGACACTTGTCTGAAAGACTTCACTGCAGGTTTTGCATTAATCATTGTATTATACGCTCATGATGTTGTAACCATCAAAATGTGCTGTTTAGTCTTAAAACCTGATTGTGTAAAACCGAGGAGACATTACAATAAGTGGATTTATTGTGATCCCGATGAGCCCCTTCCGACCAAAGTCACCACGAGCCTTACCATTGGATGTCTTTTAATGGAGATGGTTCTTGTGACATGCATGGAACAGAATGACAGCCAATCAAGAAGCCAGTTGAAGCTCATACTGTTGCCGAAAATCAGAAATGGGGGCAATCACTGGTGTTGATGCTAATGTTAACACATAAAGCTGAAGCGTGAAGTTGTTGTGGCCGAGTGGTTAAGGCGATGGACTTGAAATCCATTGGGGTTTACCCACGTAGGTTCGAATCCTGCCGACAACGCAATCACTTTCTGAATTTTAGCTCTCTTTCTTCTTTTGGGTTCAGTTCCATCAGAAAAATGGTGATGTCATCAAAATGTGACTGGTTCCTCAGCAAATCGGGTCTTCTGATCAAATTCCAGTCTGGATTCAAAGCCCACTGTTGAAGGTGTGTCTGCCGAGTTCATTTCTCGGAACTTACAAAAGCTGTTAAAGGTTTGAGACCATCTGTAGGCTGTATGAGATGCTGTTTCTTTCTGCCCTTCTCTGACTGGTCTATTCAACAAGCACTAGTGTTAATATTAAATGTGAGTTTTTAAGGTTGTCGTGGCCGAGTGGTTAAGGCGATGGACTAGAAATCCATTGGGGTCTCCACTCGTAGGTTTGAATCCTGCCGACAACGGCTGTGTTTTCTGTAATACAGCACTGTCTTGTCTAATTAGATAAAGTTTGTGATCATGGCTATTGTCAAGGTGTCACTGATGCTGTAAGTACCTCAGCAAATTTGGAATTTCGGACCAAGTGCAGCCATGGGAACAAGGCACAATCTTGACAACGACTGTTGAAGGCATCAGGGTTGACTTGGCTTGTGGGATTTTATTTAGAGACCAGTCTGTTGAAATGAGACCAGCTGTTGGCCGTTGTTCAATAACGAGTTGTTTACAAAGGTAAACAGGTTCTTCAGAGTCAGCATGGCCAAGTGTTCTAATGAGCTATACAAAGTGCACTTTCTTCCACTGTGTATGAAGACTTTTGGTTTCCCAAAGAAGGTATGGGTTTGAGTAAAAGTCTTGTCAATATATTTTGAACATGAGTATGAACTCAGCAGTAGATACTTAAGTGACCAGACTATTGCATTTTAGTTTCACAAGAAATACAGATTGTTACAATTCAGCATAGCCGATTACTCTCGGGCACTTGACAAAGGATGACTCCTACAGCAAATTGGGCTTTCTGCCTCCAAATGAAAGCATGGATTCAAAATGCACTGCTGAAAGTTGCTTTGCTGGGACGAGACTGGTTTCGGTTTTGTTTCCCTTGATTCCAATATTGCCATATGTCAGGATGGCCGAGTGGTCTAAGGCGCCAGACTCAAGAGATGCATCTTTCCTTAGTGATTTGGGCTTTCTGGTCTCTGAATGGAGGCGTGGGTTCAAATCCCACTCCTGACACCCTCTTTTCAATGTGATTTTTGATTCGGCTCTTGACACTTGTCTGAAAGACTTCACTGCAGGTTTTGCATTAATCATTGTATTATACGCTCATGATGTTGTAACCATCAAAATGTGCTGTTTAGTCTTAAAACCTGATTGTGTAAAACCGAGGAGACATTACAATAAGTGGATTTATTGTGATCCCGATGAGCCCCTTCCGACCAAAGTCACCACGAGCCTTACCATTGGATGTCTTTTAATGGAGATGGTTCTTGTGACATGCATGGAACAGAATGACAGCCAATCAAGAAGCCAGTTGAAGCTCATACTGTTGCCGAAAATCAGAAATGGGGGCAATCACTGGTGTTGATGCTAATGTTAACACATAAAGCTGAAGCGTGAAGTTGTTGTGGCCGAGTGGTTAAGGCGATGGACTTGAAATCCATTGGGGTTTACCCACGTAGGTTCGAATCCTGCCGACAACGCAATCACTTTCTGAATTTTAGCTCTCTTTCTTCTTTTGGGTTCAGTTCCATCAGAAACATGGTGATGTCATCAAAATATGACTGGTTCCTCAGCAAATCAGGTCTTCTGATCAAATTCCAGTCTGGATTCAAAGCCCACTGTTGAAGGTGTGTCTGCCGAGTTCATTTCTCGGAACTTACAAAAGCTGTTAAAGGTTTGAGACCATCTGTAGGCTGTATGAGATGCTGTTTCTTTCTGCACTTCTGACTGGTCTATTCAACAAGCACTAGTGTTAATATTAAATGTGAGTTTTTAAGGTTGTCGTGGCCGAGTGGTTAAGGCGATGGACTAGAAATCCATTGGGGTCTCCCCTCGTAGGTTCGAATCCTGCCGACAACGGCTGTGTTTTCTGTAATACAGCACTGTCTTGTCTAATTAGATAAAGTTTGTGATCATGGCTATTGTCAAGGTGTCACTGATGCTGTAAGTACCTCAGCAAATTTGGAATTTCGGACCAAGTGCAGCCATGGGAACAAGGCACACTCTTGACAACTACTGTTGAAGGCATCAGGGTTGACTTGGCTTGTGGGATTTTATTTAGAGACCAGGCTGTTGAAATGAGACCAGCTGTTGGCCGTTGTTCAATAACGAGTTGTTTACAAAGGTAAACGGGTTCTTCAGTCAGCATGGCCAAGTGTTCTAATGAGCTATACAAAGTGAACTTCCTTCCACTGTGTATGAAGACTTTTGGTTTCCCAAAGAAGGTATGGGTTTGAGTAAAAGTCTTGTCAATATATTTTGAACATGAGTATGAACTCAGCAGTAGATACTTAAGTGACCAGACTATTGCATTTTAGTTTCACAAGAAATACAGATTGTTACAATTCAGCATAGCCGATTACTCTCGGGCACTTGACGAAGGATGACTCCTACAGCAAATTGGGCTTTCTGCCTCCAAATGAAAGCATGGATTCAAAATGCCCTGCTGAAAGTTTCTTTGCTGGGACGAGACTGGTTTCGGTTTTGTTTCCCTTGATTTGAATATTGCCATATGTCAGGATGGCCGAGTGGTCTAAGGCGCCAGACTCAAGAGATGCATTTTTCCTTAGTGATTTGGGCTTTCTGGTCTCTGAATGGAGGCGTGGGTTCAAATTCCACTCCTGACACCCTCTTTTCAATGTGATTTTTGATTCGGCTCTTGACACTTGTCCGAAAGACTTCACTGCAGGTTTTGCATTAATCATTGTATTATACGCTCATGATGTTGTAACCATCAAAATGTGCTGTTTAGTCTTAAAACCTGATTGTGTAAAACCGAGGAGACATTACAATAAGTGGATTTATTGTGATCCCGATGAGCCCCTTCCGACCAAAGTCACCACGAGCCTTACCATTGGATGTCTTTTAATGGAGATGGTTTTTGTGACATGCATGGAACAGAATGACAGCCAATCAAGAAGCCAGTTGAAGCTCATACTGTTGCCGAAAATCAGAAATGGGGGCAATCACTGGTGTTGATGCTAATGTTAACACATAAAGCTGAAGCGCGAAGTTGTTGTGGCCGAGTGTTTAAGGTGATGGACTTGAAATCCATTGGGGTTTACCCACGTAGGTTCGAATCCTGCCGACAACGCAATCACTTTCTGAATTTTAGCTCTCTTTCTTCTTTTGGGTTCAGTTCCATCAGAAAAATGGTGATGTCATCAAAATATGACTGGTTCCTCAGCAAATCGGGTTTTCTGATCAAATTCCAGTCTGGATTCAAAGCCCACTGTTGAAGGTGTGTCTGCCGAGTTCATTTCTCGGAACTTACAAAAGCTGTTAAAGGTTTGAGACCATCTGTAGGCTGTATGAGATGCTGTTTCTTTCTGCCCTTCTCTGACTGGTCTATTCAACAAGCACTAGTGTTAATATTAAATGTGAGTTTTTAAGGTTGTCGTGGCTGAGTGGTTAAGGCGATGGACTAGAAATCCATTGGGGTCTCCCCTCGTAGGTTCGAATCCTGCCGACAACGGCTGTGTTTTCTGTAATACAGCACTGTCTTGTCTAATTAGATAAAGTTTGTGATCATGGCTATTGTCAAGGTGTCACTGATGCTGTAAGTACCTCAGCAAATTTGGAATTTCGGACCAAGTGCAGCCAGGGGAACAAGGCACACTCTTGACAACTACTGTTGAAGGCATCAGGGTTGACTTGGCTTGTGGGATTTTATTTAGAGACCAGTCTGTTGAAATGAGACCAGCTGTTGGCCGTTGTTCAATAACGAGTTGTTTACAAAGGTAAACAGGTTCTTCAGAGTCAGCATGGCCAAGTGTTCTAATGAGCTATACAAAGTGCACTTTCTTCCACTGTGTATGAAGACTTTTGGTTTCCCAAAGAAGGTATGGGTTTGAGTAAAAGTCTTGTCAATATATTTTGAACATGAGTATGAACTCAGCAGTAGATACTTAAGTGACCAGACTATTGCATTTTAGTTTCACAAGAAATACAGATTGTTACAATTCAGCATAGCCGATTACTCTCGGGCACTTGACAAAGGATGACTCCTACAGCAAATTGGGCTTTCTGCCTCCAAATGAAAGCATGGATTCAAAATGCCCTGCTGAAAGTTTCTTTGCTGGGACGAGACTGGTTTCGGTTTTGTTTCCCTTGATTTGAATATTGCCATATGTCAGGATGGCCGAGTGGTCTAAGGCGCCAGACTCAAGAGATGCATTTTTCCTTAGTGATTTGGGCTTTCTGGTCTCTGAATGGAGGCGTGGGTTCAAATTCCACTCCTGACACCCTCTTTTCAATGTGATTTTTGATTCGGCTCTTGACACTTGTCCGAAAGACTTCACTGCAGGTTTTGCATTAATCATTGTATTATACGCTCATGATGTTGTAACCATCAAAATGTGCTGTTTAGTCTTAAAACCTGATTGTGTAAAACCGAGGAGACATTACAATAAGTGGATTTATTGTGATCCCGATGAGCCCCTTCCGACCAAAGTCACCACGAGCCTTACCATTGGATGTCTTTTAATGGAGATGGTTCTTGTGACATGCATGGAACAGAATGACAGCCAATCAAGAAGCCAGTTGAAGCTCATACTGTTGCCGAAAATCAGAAATGGGGGCAATCACTGGTGTTGATGCTAATGTTAACACATAAAGCTGAAGCGTGAAGTTGTTGTGGCCGAGTGGTTAAGGCGATGGACTTGAAATCCATTGGGGTTTACCCACGTAGGTTCGAATCCTGCCGACAACGCAATCACTTTCTGAATTTTAGCTCTCTTTCTTCTTTTGGGTTCAGTTCCATCAGAAAAATGGTGATGTCATCAAAATGTGACTGGTTCCTCAGCAAATCGGGTCTTCTGATCAAATTCCAGTCTGGATTCAAAGCCCACTGTTGAAGGTGTGTCTGCCGAGTTCATTTCTCGGAACTTACAAAAGCTGTTAAAGGTTTGAGACCATCTGTAGGCTGTATGGGATGCTGTTTCTTTCTGCCCTTCTGACTGGTCTATTCAACAAGCACTAGTGTTAATATTAAATGTGAGTTTTTAAGGTTGTCGTGGCCGAGTGGTTAAGGCGATGGACTAGAAATCCATTGGGGTCTCCCCTCGTAGGTTCGAATCCTGCCGACAACGGCTGTGTTTTCTGTAATACAGCACTGTCTTGTCTAATTAGATAAAGTTTGTTATCATGGCTATTGTCAAGGTGTCACTGATGCTGTAAGTACCTCAGCAAATTTGGAATTTCGGACCAAGTGCAGCCATGGGAACAAGGCACACTCTTGACAACTACTGTTGAAGGCATCAGGGTTGACTTGGCTTGTGGGATTTTATTTAGAGACCAGTCTGTTGAAATGAGACCAGCTGTTGGCCGTTGTTCAATAACGAGTTGTTTACAAAGGTAAACAGGTTCTTCAGAGTCAGCATGGCCAAGTGTTCTAATGAGCTATACAAAGTGCACTTCCTTCCACTGTGTATGAAGACTTTTGGTTTCCCAAAGAAGGTATGGGTTTGAGTAAAAGTCTTGTCAATATATTTTGAACATGAGTATGAACTCA
The DNA here is from genome assembly GCF_051991245.1 of Festucalex cinctus. Taxonomy (NCBI): domain Eukaryota; kingdom Metazoa; phylum Chordata; class Actinopteri; order Syngnathiformes; family Syngnathidae; genus Festucalex; species Festucalex cinctus. The sequence continues at coordinate 8,701,258 of NC_135418.1, read as the reverse complement.
GCAGTAGATACTTAAGTGACCAGACTATTGCATTTTAGTTTCACAAGAAATACAGATTGTTACAATTCAGCATAGCCGATTACTCTCGGGCACTTGACAAAGGATGACTCCTACAGCAAATTGGGCTTTCTGCCTCCAAATGAAAGCATGGATTCAAAATGCACTGCTGAAAGTTGCTTTGCTGGGACGAGACTGGTTTCGGTTTTGTTTCCCTTGATTCCAATATTGCCATATGTCAGGATGGGCGAGTGGTCTAAGGCGCCAGACTCAAGAGATGTATCTTTCCTTAGTGATTTGGGCTTTCTGGTCTCTGAATGGAGGCGTGGGTTCAAATCCCACTCCTGACACCCTCTTTTCAATGTGATTTTTGATTCGGCTCTTGACACTTGTCTGAAAGACTTCACTGCAGGTTTTGCATTAATCATTGTATTATACGCTCATGATGTTGTAACCATCAAAATGTGCTGTTTAGTCTTAAAACCTGATTGTGTAAAACCGAGGAGACATTACAATAAGTGGATTTATTGTGATCCCGATGAGCCCCTTCCGACCAAAGTCACCACGAGCCTTACCATTGGATGTCTTTTAATGGAGATGGTTTTTGTGACATGCATGGAACAGAATGACAGCCAATCAAGAAGCCAGTTGAAGCTCATACTGTTGCCGAAAATCAGAAATGGGGGCAATCACTGGTGTTGATGCTAATGTTAACACATAAAGCTGAAGCGCGAAGTTGTTGTGGCCGAGTGTTTAAGGTGATGGACTTGAAATCCATTGGGGTTTACCCACGTAGGTTCGAATCCTGCCGACAACGCAATCACTTTCTGAATTTTAGCTCTCTTTCTTCTTTTGGGTTCAGTTCCATCAGAAAAATGGTGATGTCATCAAAATATGACTGGTTCCTCAGCAAATCGGGTTTTCTGATCAAATTCCAGTCTGGATTCAAAGCCCACTGTTGAAGGTGTGTCTGCCGAGTTCATTTCTCGGAACTTACAAAAGCTGTTAAAGGTTTGAGACCATCTGTAGGCTGTATGAGATGCTGTTTCTTTCTGCCCTTCTCTGACTGGTCTATTCAACAAGCACTAGTGTTAATATTAAATGTGAGTTTTTAAGGTTGTCGTGGCTGAGTGGTTAAGGCGATGGACTAGAAATCCATTGGGGTCTCCCCTCGTAGGTTCGAATCCTGCCGACAACGGCTGTGTTTTCTGTAATACAGCACTGTCTTGTCTAATTAGATAAAGTTTGTGATCATGGCTATTGTCAAGGTGTCACTGATGCTGTAAGTACCTCAGCAAATTTGGAATTTCGGACCAAGTGCAGCCAGGGGAACAAGGCACACTCTTGACAACTACTGTTGAAGGCATCAGGGTTGACTTGGCTTGTGGGATTTTATTTAGAGACCAGTCTGTTGAAATGAGACCAGCTGTTGGCCGTTGTTCAATAACGAGTTGTTTACAAAGGTAAACAGGTTCTTCAGAGTCAGCATGGCCAAGTGTTCTAATGAGCTATACAAAGTGCACTTTCTTCCACTGTGTATGAAGACTTTTGGTTTCCCAAAGAAGGTATGGGTTTGAGTAAAAGTCTTGTCAATATATTTTGAACATGAGTATGAACTCAGCAGTAGATACTTAAGTGACCAGACTATTGCATTTTAGTTTCACAAGAAATACAGATTGTTACAATTCAGCATAGCCGATTACTCTCGGGCACTTGACAAAGGATGACTCCTACAGCAAATTGGGCTTTCTGCCTCCAAATGAAAGCATGGATTCAAAATGCTCTGCTGAAAGTTGCTTTGCTGGGACGAGACTGGTTTCGGTTTTGTTTCCCTTGATTCCAATATTGCCATATGTCAGGATGGCCGAGTGGTCTAAGGCGCCAGACTCAAGAGATGCATCTTTCCTTAGTGATTTGGGCTTTCTGGTCTCTGAATGGAGGCGTGGGTTCAAATCCCACTCCTGACACCCTCTTTTCAATGTGGTTTTTGATTCGGCTCTTAACACTTGTCTGAAAGACTTCACTGCAGGTTTTGCATTAATCATTGTATTATACGCTCATGATGTTGTAACCATCAAAATGTGCTGTTTAGTCTTAAAACCTGATTGTGTAAAACCGAGGAGACATTACAATAAGTGGATTTATTGTGATCCCGATGAGCCCCTTCCGACCAAAGTCACCACGAGCCTTACCATTGGATGTCTTTTAATGGAGATGGTTCTTGTGACATGCATGGAACAGAATGACAGCCAATCAAGAAGCCAGTTGAAGCTCATACTGTTGCCGAAAATCAGAAATGGGGGCAATCACTGGTGTTGATGCTAATGTTAACACATAAAGCTGAAGCGTGAAGTTGTTGTGGCCGAGTGGTTAAGGCGATGGACTTGAAATCCATTGGGGTTTACGCACGTAGGTTCGAATCCTGCCGACAACGCAATCACTTTCTGAATTTTAGCTCTCTTTCTTCTTTTGGGTTCAGTTCCATCAGAAAAATGGTGATGTCATCAAAATGTGACTGGTTCCTCAGCAAATCGGGTCTTCTGATCAAATTCCAGTCTGGATTCAAAGCCCACTGTTGAAGGTGTGTCTGCCGAGTTCATTTCTCGGAACTTACAAAAGCTGTTAAAGGTTTGAGACCATCTGTAGGCTGTATGAGACGCTGTTTCTTTCTGCCCTTCTCTGACTGGTCTATTCAACAAGCACTAGTGTTAATATTAAATGTGAGTTTTTAAGGTTGTCGTGGCCGAGTTGTTAAGGAGATGGACTAGAAATCCATTGGGGTCTCCACTCGTAGGTTCGAATCCTGCCGACAACGGCTGTGTTTTCTGTAATACAGCACTGTCTTGTCTAATTAGATAAAGTTTGTGATCATGGCTATTGTCAAGGTGTCACTGATGCTGTAAGTACCTCAGCAAATTTGGAATTTCGGACCAAGTGCAGCCATGGGAACAAGGCACACTCTTGACAACTACTGTTGAAGGCATCAGGGTTGACTTGGCTTGTGGGATTTTATTTAGAGACCAGTCTGTTGAAATGAGACCAGCTGTTGGCCGTTGTTCAATAACGAGTTGTTTACAAAGGTAAACAGGTTCTTCAGAGTCAGCATGGCCAAGTGTTCTAATGAGCTATACAAAGTGCACTTTCTTCCACTGTGTATGAAGACTTTTGGTTTCCCAAAGAAGGTATGGGTTTGAGTAAAAGTCTTGTCAATATATTTTGAACATGAGTATGAACTCAGCAGTAGATACTTAAGTGACCAGACTATTGCATTTTAGTTTCACAAGAAATACAGATTGTTACAATTCAGCATAGCCGATTACTCTCGGGCACTTGACAAAGGATGACTCCTACAGCAAATTGGGCTTTCTGCCTCCAAATGAAAGCATGGATTCAAAATGCACTGCTGAAAGTTGCTTTGCTGGGACGAGACTGGTTTCGGTTTTGTTTCCCTTGATTCCAATATTGCCATATGTCAGGATGGCCGAGTGGTCTAAGGCGCCAGACTCAAGAGATGCATCTTGCCTTAGTGATTTGGGCTTTCTGGTCTCTGAATGGAGGCGTGGGTTCAAATCCCACTCCTGACACCCTCTTTTCAATGTGATTTTTGATTCGGCTCTTGACACTTGTCTGAAAGACTTCACTGCAGGTTTTGCATTAATCATTGTATTATACGCTCATGATGTTGTAACCATCAAAATGTGCTGTTTAGTCTTAAAACCTGATTGTGTAAAACCGAGGAGACATTACAATAAGTGGATTTATTGTGATCCCGATGAGCCCCTTCCGACCAAAGTCACCACGAGCCTTACCATTGGATGTCTTTTAATGGAGATGGTTCTTGTGACATGCATGGAACAGAATGACAGCCAATCAAGAAGCCAGTTGAAGCTCATACTGTTGCCGAAAATCAGAAATGGGGGCAATCACTGGTGTTGATGCTAATGTTAACACATAAAGCTGAAGCGTGAAGTTGTTGTGGCCGAGTGGTTAAGGCGATGGACTTGAAATCCATTGGGGTTTACCCACGTAGGTTCGAATCCTGCCGACAACGCAATCACTTTCTGAATTTTAGCTCTCTTTCTTCTTTTGGGTTCAGTTCCATCAGAAAAATGGTGATGTCATCAAAATGTGACTGGTTCCTCAGCAAATCGGGTCTTCTGATCAAATTCCAGTCTGGATTCAAAGCCCACTGTTGAAGGTGTGTCTGCCGAGTTCATTTCTCGGAACTTACAAAAGCTGTTAAAGGTTTGAGACCATCTGTAGGCTGTATGGGATGCTGTTTCTTTCTGCCCTTCTGACTGGTCTATTCAACAAGCACTAGTGTTAATATTAAATGTGAGTTTTTAAGGTTGTCGTGGCCGAGTGGTTAAGGCGATGGACTAGAAATCCATTGGGGTCTCCCCTCGTAGGTTCGAATCCTGCCGACAACGGCTGTGTTTTCTGTAATACAGCACTGTCTTGTCTAATTAGATAAAGTTTGTGATCATGGCTATTGTCAAGGTGTCACTGATGCTGTAAGTACCTCAGCAAATTTGGAATTTCGGACCAAGTGCAGCCAGGGGAACAAGGCACACTCTTGACAACTACTGTTGAAGGCATCAGGGTTGACTTGGCTTGTGGGATTTTATTTAGAGACCAGTCTGTTGAAATGAGACCAGCTGTTGGCCGTTGTTCAATAACGAGTTGTTTACAAAGGTAAACAGGTTCTTCAGAGTCAGCATGGCCAAGTGTTCTAATGAGCTATACAAAGTGCACTTCCTTCCACTGTGTATGAAGACTTTTGGTTTCCCAAAGAAGGTATGGGTTTGAGTAGAAGTCTTGTCAATATATTTTGAACATGAGTATGAACTCAGCAGTAGATACTTAAGTGACCAGACTATTGCATTTTAGTTTCACAAGAAATACAGATTGTTACAATTCAGCATAGCCGATTACTCTCGGGCACTTGACAAAGGATGACTCCTACAGCAAATTGGGCTTTCTGCCTCCAAATGAAAGCATGGATTCAAAATGCACTGCTGAAAGTTGCTTTGCTGGGACGAGACTGGTTTCGGTTTTGTTTCCCTTGATTCTAATATTGCCATATGTCAGGATGGCCGAGTGGTCTAAGGCGCCAGACTCAAGAGATGCATCTTTCCTTAGTGATTTGGGCTTTCTGGTCTCTGAATGGAGGCGTGGGTTCAAATCCCACTCCTGACACCCTCTTTTCAATGTGATTTTTGATTCGGCTCTTGACACTTGTCTGAAAGACTTCACTGCAGGTTTTGCATTAATCATTGTATTATACGCTCATGATGTTGTAACCATCAAAATGTGCTGTTTAGTCTTAAAACCTGATTGTGTAAAACCGAGGAGACATTACAATAAGTGGATTTATTGTGATCCCGATGAGCCCCTTCCGACCAAAGTCACCACGAGCCTTACCATTGGATGTCTTTTAATGGAGATGGTTCTTGTGACATGCATGGAACAGAATGACAGCCAATCAAGAAGCCAGTTGAAGCTCATACTGTTGCCGAAAATCAGAAATGGGGGCAATCACTGGTGTTGATGCTAATGTTAACACATAAAGCTGAAGCGTGAAGTTGTTGTGGCCGAGTGGTTAAGGCGATGGACTTGAAATCCATTGGGGTTTACCCACGTAGGTTCGAATCCTGCCGACAACGCAATCACTTTCTGAATTTTAGCTCTCTTTCTTCTTTTGGGTTCAGTTCCATCAGAAAAATGGTGATGTCATCAAAATGTGACTGGTTCCTCAGCAAATCGGGTCTTCTGATCAAATTCCAGTCTGGATTCAAAGCCCACTGTTGAAGGTGTGTCTGCCGAGTTCATTTCTCGGAACTTACAAAAGCTGTTAAAGGTTTGAGACCATCTGTAGGCTGTATGAGATGCTGTTTCTTTCTGCCCTTCTCTGACTGGTCTATTCAACAAGCACTAGTGTTAATATTAAATGTGAGTTTTTAAGGTTGTCGTGGCCGAGTGGTTAAGGCGATGGACTAGAAATCCATTGGGGTCTCCACTCGTAGGTTTGAATCCTGCCGACAACGGCTGTGTTTTCTGTAATACAGCACTGTCTTGTCTAATTAGATAAAGTTTGTGATCATGGCTATTGTCAAGGTGTCACTGATGCTGTAAGTACCTCAGCAAATTTGGAATTTCGGACCAAGTGCAGCCATGGGAACAAGGCACAATCTTGACAACGACTGTTGAAGGCATCAGGGTTGACTTGGCTTGTGGGATTTTATTTAGAGACCAGTCTGTTGAAATGAGACCAGCTGTTGGCCGTTGTTCAATAACGAGTTGTTTACAAAGGTAAACAGGTTCTTCAGAGTCAGCATGGCCAAGTGTTCTAATGAGCTATACAAAGTGCACTTTCTTCCACTGTGTATGAAGACTTTTGGTTTCCCAAAGAAGGTATGGGTTTGAGTAAAAGTCTTGTCAATATATTTTGAACATGAGTATGAACTCAGCAGTAGATACTTAAGTGACCAGACTATTGCATTTTAGTTTCACAAGAAATACAGATTGTTACAATTCAGCATAGCCGATTACTCTCGGGCACTTGACAAAGGATGACTCCTACAGCAAATTGGGCTTTCTGCCTCCAAATGAAAGCATGGATTCAAAATGCACTGCTGAAAGTTGCTTTGCTGGGACGAGACTGGTTTCGGTTTTGTTTCCCTTGATTCCAATATTGCCATATGTCAGGATGGCGGAGTGGTCTAAGGCGCCAGACTCAAGAGATGCATCTTTCCTTAGTGATTTGGGCTTTCTGGTCTCTGAATGGAGGCGTGGGTTCAAATCCCACTCCTGACACCTTCTTTTCAATGTGATTTTTGATTCGGCTCTTGACACTTGTCTGAAAGACTTCACTGCAGGTTTTGCATTAATCATTGTATTATACGCTCATGATGTTGTAACCATCAAAATGTGCTGTTTAGTCTTAAAACCTGATTGTGTAAAACCGAGGAGACATTACAATAAGTGGATTTATTGTGATCCCGATGAGCCCCTTCCGACCAAAGTCACCACGAGCCTTACCATTGGATGTCTTTTAATGGAGATGGTTCTTGTGACATGCATGGAACAGAATGACAGCCAATCAAGAAGCCAGTTGAAGCTCATACTGTTGCCGAAAATCAGAAATGGGGGCAATCACTGGTGTTGATGCTAATGTTAACACATAAAGCTGAAGCGTGAAGTTGTTGTGGCCGAGTGGTTAAGGCGATGGACTTGAAATCCATTGGGGTTTACACACGTAGGTTCGAATCCTGCCGACAACGCAATCACTTTCTGAATTTTAGCTCTCTTTCTTCTTTTGGGTTCAGTTCCATCAGAAAAATGGTGATGTCATCAAAATGTGACTGGTTCCTCAGCAAATCGGGTCTTCTGATCAAATTCCAGTCTGGATTCAAAGCCTACTGTTGAAGGTGTGTCTGCCGAGTTCATTTCTCGGAACTTACAAAAGCTGTTAAAGGTTTGAGACCATCTGTAGGCTGTATGAGATGCTGTTTCTTTCTGCCCTTCTCTGACTGGTCTATTCAACAAGCACTAGTGTTAATATTAAATGTGAGTTTTTAAGGTTGTCGTGGCCGAGTGGTTAAGGCGATGGACTAGAAATCCATTGGGGTCTCCCCTCGTAGGTTCGAATCCTGCCGACAACGGATGTGTTTTCTGTAATACAGCACTGTCTTGTCTAATTAGATAAAGTTTGTGATCATGGCTATTGTCAAGGTGTCACTGATGCTGTAAGTACCTCAGCAAATTTGGAATTTGGACCAAGTGCACCCATGGGAACAAGGCACACTCTTGACAACTACTGTTGAAGGCATCAGGGTTGACTTGGCTTCTGGGATTTTATTTAGAGACCAGGCTGTTGAAATGAGACCAGCTGTTGGCCGTTGTTCAATAACGAGTTGTTTACAAAGGTAAACGGGTTCTTCAGTCAGCATGGCCAAGTGTTCTAATGAGCTATACAAAGTGAACTTCCTTCCACTGTGTATGAAGACTTTTGGTTTCCCAAAGAAGGTATGGGTTTGAGTAAAAGTCTTGTCAATATATTTTGAACATGAGTATGAACTCAGCAGTAGATACTTAAGTGACCAGACTATTGCATTTTAGTTTCACAAGAAATACAGATTGTTACAATTCAGCATAGCCGATTACTCTCGGGCACTTGACAAAGGATGACTCCTACAGCAAATTGGGCTTTCTGCCTCCAAATGAAAGCATGGATTCAAAATGCACTGCTGAAAGTTGCTTTGCTGGGACGAGACTGGTTTCGGTTTTGTTTCCCTTGATTCCAATATTGCCATATGTCAGGATGGCCGAGTGGTCTAAGGCGCCAGACTCAAGAGATGCATCTTTCCTTAGTGATTTGGGCTTTCTGGTCTCTGAATGGAGGCGTGGGTTCAAATCCCACTCCTGACACCCTCTTTTCAATGTGATTTTTGATTCGGCTCTTGACACTTGTCTGAAAGACTTCACTGCAGGTTTTGCATTAATCATTGTATTATACGCTCATGATGTTGTAACCATCAAAATGTGCTGTTTAGTCTTAAAACCTGATTGTGTAAAACCGAGGAGACATTACAATAAGTGGATTTATTGTGATCCCGATGAGCCCCTTCCGACCAAAGTCACCACGAGCCTTACCATTGGATGTCTTTTAATGGAGATGGTTCTTGTGACATGCATGGAACAGAATGACAGCCAATCAAGAAGCCAGTTGAATCTCATACTGTTGCCGAAAATCAGAAATGGGGGCAATCACTGGTGTTGATGCTAATGTTAACACATAAAGCTGAAGCATGAAGTTGTTGTGGCTGAGTGGTTAAGGCGATGGACTTGAAATCCATTGGGGTTTACCCACGTAGGTTCGAATCCTGCCGACAACGCAATCACTTTCTGAATTTTAGCTCTCTTTCTTCTTTTGGGTTCAGTTCCATCAGAAAAATGGTGATGTCATCAAAATATGACTGGTTCCTCAGCAAATCGGGTCTTCTGATCAAATTCCAGTCTGGATTCAAAGCCCACTGTTGAAGGTGTGTCTGCCGAGTTCATTTCTCGGAACTTACAAAAGCTGTTAAAGGTTTGAGACCATCTGTAGGCTGTATGAGATGCTGTTTCTTTCTGCCCTTCTCTGACTGGTCTATTCAACAAGCACTAGTGTTAATATTAAATGTGAGTTTTTAAGGTTGTCGTGGCCGAGTGGTTAAGGCGATGGACTAGAAATCCATTGGGGTCTCCCCTCGTAGGTTCGAATCCTGCCGACAACGGCTGTGTTTTCTGTAATACAGCACTGTCTTGTCTAATTAGATAAAGTTTGTGATCATGGCTATTGGCAAGGTGTCACTGATGCTGTAAGTACCTCAGCAAATTTGGAATTTCGGACCAAGTGCAGCCATGGGAACAAGGCACACTCTTGACAACTACTGTTGAAGGCATCAGGGTTGACTTGGCTTGTGGGATTTTATTTAGAGACCAGTCTGTTGAAATGAGACCAGCTGTTGGCCGTTGTTCAATAACGAGTTGTTTACAAAGGTAAACAGGTTCTTCAGAGTCAGCATGGCCAAGTGTTCTAATGAGCTATACAAAGTGCACTTCCTTCCACTGTGTAAGAAGACTTTTGGTTTCCCAAAGAAGGTATGGGTTTGAGTAAAAGTCTTGTCAATATATTTTGAACATGAGTATGAACTCAGCAGTAGATACTTAAGTGACCAGACTATTGCATTTTAGTTTCACAAGAAATACAGATTGTTACAATTCAGCATAGCCGATTACTCTCGGGCACTTGACAAAGGATGACTCCTACAGCAAATTGGGCTTTCTGCCTCCAAATGAAAGCATGGATTCAAAATGCACTGCTGAAAGTTGCTTTGCTGGGACGAGACTGGTTTCGGTTTTGTTTCCCTTGATTCCAATATTGCCATATGTCAGGATGGCCGAGTGGTCTAAGGCGCCAGACTCAAGAGATGCATCTTTCCTTAGTGATTTGGGCTTTCTGGTCTCTGAATGGAGGCGTGGGTTCAAATCCCACTCCTGACACCTTCTTTTCAATGTGATTTTTGATTCGGCTCTTGACACTTGTCTGAAAGACTTCACTGCAGGTTTTGCATTAATCATTGTATTATACGCTCATGATGTTGTAACCATCAAAATGTGCTGTTTAGTCTTAAAACCTGATTGTGTAAAACCGAGGAGACATTACAATAAGTGGATTTATTGTGATCCCGATGAGCCCCTTCCGACCAAAGTCACCACGAGCCTTACCATTGGATGTCTTTTAATGGAGATGGTTCTTGTGACATGCATGGAACAGAATGACAGCCAATCAAGAAGCCAGTTGAAGCTCATACTGTTGCCGAAAATCAGAAATGGGGGCAATCACTGGTGTTGATGCTAATGTTAACACATAAAGCTGAAGCGTGAAGTTGTTGTGGCCGAGTGGTTAAGGCGATGGACTTGAAATCCATTGGGGTTTACCCACGTAGGTTCGAATCCTGCCGACAACGCAATCACTTTCTGAATTTTAGCTCTCTTTCTTCTTTTGGGTTCAGTTCCATCAGAAAAATGGTGATGTCATCAAAATGTGACTGGTTCCTCAGCAAATCGGGTCTTCTGATCAAATTCCAGTCTGGATTCAAAGCCTACTGTTGAAGGTGTGTCTGCCGAGTTCATTTCTCGGAACTTACAAAAGCTGTTAAAGGTTTGAGACCATCTGTCGGCTGTATGAGATGCTGTTTCTTTCTGCCCTTCTCTGACTGGTCTATTCAACAAGCACTAGTGTTAATATTAAATGTGAGTTTTTAAGGTTGTCGTGGCCGAGTGGTTAAGGCGATGGACTAGAAATCCATTGGGGTCTCCCCTCGTAGGTTCGAATCCTGCCGACAACGGATGTGTTTTCTGTAATACAGCACTGTCTTGTCTTATTAGATAAAGTTTGTGATCATGGCTATTGTCAAGGTGTCACTGATGCTGTAAGTACCTCAGCAAATTTGGAATTTGGACCAAGTGCAGCCATGGGAACAAGGCACACTCTTGACAACTACTGTTGAAGGCATCAGGGTTGACTTGGCTTCTGGGATTTTATTTAGAGACCAGTCTGTTGAAATGAGACCAGCTGTTGGCCGTTGTTCAATAACGAGTTGTTTACAAAGGTAAACGGGTTCTTCAGTCAGCATGGCCAAGTGTTCTAATGAGCTATACAAAGTGCACTTCCTTCCACTGTGTATGAAGACTTTTGGTTTCCCAAAGAAGGTATGGGTTTGAGTAAAAGTCTTGTCAATATATTTTCAACATGAGTATGAACTCAGCAGTAGATACTTAAGTGACCAGACTATTGCATTTTAGTTTCACAAGAAATACAGATTGTTACAATTCAGCATAGCCGATTACTCTCGGGCACTTGACAAAGGATGACTCCTACAGCAAATTGGGCTTTCTGCCTCCAAATGAAAGCATGGATTCAAAATGCACTGCTGAAAGTTGCTTTGCTGGGACGAGACTGGTTTCGGTTTTGTTTCCCTTGATTCCAATATTGCCATATGTCAGGATGGCCGAGTGGTCTAAGGCGCCAGACTCAAGAGATGCATCTTTCCTTAGTGATTTGGGCTTTCTGGTCTCTGAATGGAGGCGTGGGTTCAAATCCCACTCCTGACACCCTCTTTTCAATGTGATTTTTGATTCGGCTCTTGACACTTGTCTGAAAGACTTCACTGCAGGTTTTGCATTAATCATTGTATTATACGCTCATGATGTTGTAACCATCAAAATGTGCTGTTTAGTCTTAAAACCTGATTGTGTAAAACCGAGGAGACATTACAATAAGTGGATTTATTGTGATCCCGATGAGCCCCTTCCGACCAAAGTCACCACGAGCCTTACCATTGGATGTCTTTTAATGGAGATGGTTCTTGTGACATGCATGGAACAGAATGACAGCCAATCAAGAAGCCAGTTGAAGCTCATACTGTTGCCGAAAATCAGAAATGGGGGCAATCACTGGTGTTGATGCTAATGTTAACACATAAAGCTGAAGCGTGAAGTTGTTGTGGCCGAGTGGTTAAGGCGATGGACTTGAAATCCATTGGGATTTACCCACGTAGGTTCGAATCCTGCCGACAACGCAATCACTTTCTGAATTTTAGCTCTCTTTCTTCTTTTGGGTTCAGTTCCATCAGAAAAATGGTGATGTCATCAAAATGTGACTGGTTCCTCAGCAAATCGGGTCTTCTGATCAAATTCCAGTCTGGATTCAAAGCCTACTGTTGAAGGTGTGTCTGCCGAGTTCATTTCTCGGAACTTACAAAAGCTGTTAAAGGTTTGAGACCATCTGTAGGCTGTATGAGATGCTGTTTCTTTCTGCCCTTCTCTGACTGGTCTATTCAACAAGCACTAGTGTTAATATTAAATGTGAGTTTTTAAGGTTGTCGTGGCCGAGTGGTTAAGGCGATGGACTAGAAATCCATTGGGGTCTCCCCTCGTAGGTTCGAATCCTGCCGACAACGGATGTGTTTTCTGTAATACAGCACTGTCTTGTCTTATTAGATAAAGTTTGTGATCATGGCTATTGTCAAGGTGTCACTGATGCTGTAAGTACCTCAGCAAATTTGGAATTTGGACCAAGTGCAGCCATGGGAACAAGGCACACTCTTGACAACTACTGTTGAAGGCATCAGGGTTGACTTGGCTTGTGGGATTTTATTTAGAGACCAGTCTGTTGAAATGAGACCAGCTGTTGGCCGTTGTTCAATAACGAGTTGTTTACAAAGGTAAACAGGTTCTTCAGAGTCAGCATGGCCAAGTGTTCTAATGAGCTATACAAAGTGCACTTCCTTCCACTGTGTAAGAAGACTTTTGGTTTCCCAAAGAAGGTATGGGTTTGAGTAAAAGTCTTGTCAATATATTTTGAACATGAGTATGAACTCAGCAGTAGATACTTAAGTGACCAGACTATTGCATTTTAGTTTCACAAGAAATACAGATTGTTACAATTCAGCATAGCCGATTACTCTCGGGCACTTGACAAAGGATGACTCCTACAGCAAATTGGGCTTTCTGCCTCCAAATGAAAGCATGGATTCAAAATGCACTGCTGAAAGTTGCTTTGCTGGGACGAGACTGGTTTCGGTTTTGTTTCCCTTGATTCCAATATTGCCATATGTCAGGATGGCCGAGTGGTCTAAGGCGCCAGACTCAAGAGATGCATCTTTCCTTAGTGATTTGGGCTTTCTGGTCTCTGAATGGAGGCGTGGGTTCAAATCCCACTCCTGACACCTTCTTTTCAATGTGATTTTTGATTCGGCTCTTGACACTTGTCTGAAAGACTTCACTGCAGGTTTTGCATTAATCATTGTATTATACGCTCATGATGTTGTAACCATCAAAATGTGCTGTTTAGTCTTAAAACCTGATTGTGTAAAACCGAGGAGACATTACAATAAGTGGATTTATTGTGATCCCGATGAGCCCCTTCCGACCAAAGTCACCACGAGCCTTACCATTGGATGTCTTTTAATGGAGATGGTTCTTGTGACATGCATGGAACAGAATGACAGCCAATCAAGAAGCCAGTTGAAGCTCATACTGTTGCCGAAAATCAGAAATGGGGGCAATCACTGGTGTTGATGCTAATGTTAACACATAAAGCTGAAGCGTGAAGTTGTTGTGGCCGAGTGGTTAAGGCGATGGACTTGAAATCCATTGGGGTTTACCCACGTAGGTTCGAATGCTGCCGACAACGCAATCACTTTCTGAATTTTAGCTCTCTTTCTTCTTTTGGGTTCAGTTCCATCAGAAAAATGGTGATGTCATCAAAATGTGACTGGTTCCTCAGCAAATCGGGTCTTCTGATCAAATTCCAGTCTGGATTCAAAGCCTACTGTTGAAGGTGTGTCTGCCGAGTTCATTTCTCGGAACTTACAAAAGCTGTTAAAGGTTTGAGACCATCTGTAGGCTGTATGAGATGCTGTTTCTTTCTGCCCTTCTCTGACTGGTCTATTCAACAAGCACTAGTGTTAATATTAAATGTGAGTTTTTAAGGTTGTCGTGGCCGAGTGGTTAAGGCGATGGACTAGAAATCCATTGGGGTCTCCCCTCGTAGGTTCGAATCCTGCCGACAACGGATGTGTTTTCTGTAATACAGCACTGTCTTGTCTTATTAGATAAAGTTTGTGATCATGGCTATTGTCAAGGTGTCACTGATGCTGTAAGTACCTCAGCAAATTTGGAATTTGGACCAAGTGCAGCCATGGGAACAAGGCACACTCTTGACAACTACTGTTGAAGGCATCAGGGTTGACTTGGCTTCTGGGATTTTATTTAGAGACCAGGCTGTTGAAATGAGACCAGCTGTTGGCCGTTGTTCAATAACGAGTTGTTTACAAAGGTAAACGGGTTCTTCAGTCAGCATGGCCAAGTGTTCTAATGAGCTATACAAAGTGAACTTCCTTCCACTGTGTATGAAGACTTTTGGTTTCCCAAAGAAGGTATGGGTTTGAGTAAAAGTCTTGTCAATATATTTTGAACATGAGTATGAACTCAGCAGTAGATACTTAAGTGACCAGACTATTGCATTTTAGTTTCACAAGAAATACAGATTGTTACAATTCAGCATAGCCGATTACTCTCGGGCACTTGACAAAGGATGACTCCTACAGCAAATTGGGCTTTCTGCCTCCAAATGAAAGCATGGATTCAAAATGCACTGCTGAAAGTTGCTTTGCTGGGACGAGACTGGTTTCGGTTTTGTTTCCCTTGATTCCAATATTGCCATATGTCAGGATGGCCGAGTGGTCTAAGGCGCCAGACTCAAGAGATGCATCTTTCCTTAGTGATTTGGGCTTTCTGGTCTCTGAATGGAGGCGTGGGTTCAAATCCCACTCCTGACACCTTCTTTTCAATGTGATTTTTGATTCGGCTCTTGACACTTGTCTGAAAGACTTCACTGCAGGTTTTGCATTAATCATTGTATTATACGCTCATGATGTTGTAACCATCAAAATGTGCTGTTTAGTCTTAAAACCTGATTGTGTAAAACCGAGGAGACATTACAATAAGTGGATTTATTGTGATCCCGATGAGCCCCTTCCGACCAAAGTCACCACGAGCCTTACCATTGGATGTCTTTTAATGGAGATGGTTCTTGTGACATGCATGGAACAGAATGACAGCCAATCAAGAAGCCAGTTGAAGCTCATACTGTTGCCGAAAATCAGAAATGGGGGCAATCACTGGTGTTGATGCTAATGTTAACACATAAAGCTGAAGCGTGAAGTTGTTGTGGCCGAGTGGTTAAGGCGATGGACTTGAAATCCATTGGGGTTTACCCACGTAGGTTCGAATCCTGCCGACAACGCAATCACTTTCTGAATTTTAGCTCTCTTTCTTCTTTTGGGTTCAGTTCCATCAGAAAAATGGTGATGTCATCAAAATGTGACTGGTTCCTCAGCAAATCGGGTCTTCTGATCAAATTCCAGTCTGGATTCAAAGCCTACTGTTGAAGGTGTGTCTGCCGAGTTCATTTCTCGGAACTTACAAAAGCTGTTAAAGGTTTGAGACCATCTGTCGGCTGTATGAGATGCTGTTTCTTTCTGCCCTTCTCTGACTGGTCTATTCAACAAGCACTAGTGTTAATATTAAATGTGAGTTTTTAAGGTTGTCGTGGCCGAGTGGTTAAGGCGATGGACTAGAAATCCATTGGGGTCTCCCCTCGTAGGTTCGAATCCTGCCGACAACGGATGTGTTTTCTGTAATACAGCACTGTCTTGTCTTATTAGATAAAGTTTGTGATCATGGCTATTGTCAAGGTGTCACTGATGCTGTAAGTACCTCAGCAAATTTGGAATTTGGACCAAGTGCAGCCATGGGAACAAGGCACACTCTTGACAACTACTGTTGAAGGCATCAGGGTTGACTTGGCTTCTGGGATTTTATTTAGAGACCAGTCTGTTGAAATGAGACCAGCTGTTGGCCGTTGTTCAATAACGAGTTGTTTACAAAGGTAAACGGGTTCTTCAGTCAGCATGGCCAAGTGTTCTAATGAGCTATACAAAGTGCACTTCCTTCCACTGTGTATGAAGACTTTTGGTTTCCCAAAGAAGGTATGGGTTTGAGTAAAAGTCTTGTCAATATATTTTCAACATGAGTATGAACTCAGCAGTAGATACTTAAGTGACCAGACTATTGCATTTTAGTTTCACAAGAAATACAGATTGTTACAATTCAGCATAGCCGATTACTCTCGGGCACTTGACAAAGGATGACTCCTACAGCAAATTGGGCTTTCTGCCTCCAAATGAAAGCATGGATTCAAAATGCACTGCTGAAAGTTGCTTTGCTGGGACGAGACTGGTTTCGGTTTTGTTTCCCTTGATTCCAATATTGCCATATGTCAGGATGGCCGAGTGGTCTAAGGCGCCAGACTCAAGAGATGCATCTTTCCTTAGTGATTTGGGCTTTCTGGTCTCTGAATGGAGGCGTGGGTTCAAATCCCACTCCTGACACCCTCTTTTCAATGTGATTTTTGATTCGGCTCTTGACACTTGTCTGAAAGACTTCACTGCAGGTTTTGCATTAATCATTGTATTATACGCTCATGATGTTGTAACCATCAAAATGTGCTGTTTAGTCTTAAAACCTGATTGTGTAAAACCGAGGAGACATTACAATAAGTGGATTTATTGTGATCCCGATGAGCCCCTTCCGACCAAAGTCACCACGAGCCTTACCATTGGATGTCTTTTAATGGAGATGGTTCTTGTGACATGCATGGAACAGAATGACAGCCAATCAAGAAGCCAGTTGAAGCTCATACTGTTGCCGAAAATCAGAAATGGGGGCAATCACTGGTGTTGATGCTAATGTTAACACATAAAGCTGAAGCGTGAAGTTGTTGTGGCCGAGTGGTTAAGGCGATGGACTTGAAATCCATTGGGATTTACCCACGTAGGTTCGAATCCTGCCGACAACGCAATCACTTTCTGAATTTTAGCTCTCTTTCTTCTTTTGGGTTCAGTTCCATCAGAAAAATGGTGATGTCATCAAAATGTGACTGGTTCCTCAGCAAATCGGGTCTTCTGATCAAATTCCAGTCTGGATTCAAAGCCTACTGTTGAAGGTGTGTCTGCCGAGTTCATTTCTCGGAACTTACAAAAGCTGTTAAAGGTTTGAGACCATCTGTAGGCTGTATGAGATGCTGTTTCTTTCTGCCCTTCTCTGACTGGTCTATTCAACAAGCACTAGTGTTAATATTAAATGTGAGTTTTTAAGGTTGTCGTGGCCGAGTGGTTAAGGCGATGGACTAGAAATCCATTGGGGTCTCCACTCGTAGGTTCGAATCCTGCCGACAACGGATGTGTTTTCTGTAATACAGCACTGTCTTGTCTTATTAGATAAAGTTTGTGATCATGGCTATTGTCAAGGTGTCACTGATGCTGTAAGTACCTCAGCAAATTTGGAATTTGGACCAAGTGCAGCCATGGGAACAAGGCACACTCTTGACAACTACTGTTGAAGGCATCAGGGTTGACTTGGCTTGTGGGATTTTATTTAGAGACCAGTCTGTTGAAATGAGACCAGCTGTTGGCCGTTGTTCAATAACGAGTTGTTTACAAAGGTAAACAGGTTCTTCAGAGTCAGCATGGCCAAGTGTTCTAATGAGCTATACAAAGTGCACTTCCTTCCACTGTGTAAGAAGACTTTTGGTTTCCCAAAGAAGGTATGGGTTTGAGTAAAAGTCTTGTCAATATATTTTGAACATGAGTATGAACTCAGCAGTAGATACTTAAGTGACCAGACTATTGCATTTTAGTTTCACAAGAAATACAGATTGTTACAATTCAGCATAGCCGATTACTCTCGGGCACTTGACAAAGGATGACTCCTACAGCAAATTGGGCTTTCTGCCTCCAAATGAAAGCATGGATTCAAAATGCACTGCTGAAAGTTGCTTTGCTGGGACGAGACTGGTTTCGGTTTTGTTTCCCTTGATTCCAATATTGCCATATGTCAGGATGGCCGAGTGGTCTAAGGCGCCAGACTCAAGAGATGCATCTTTCCTTAGTGATTTGGGCTTTCTGGTCTCTGAATGGAGGCGTGGGTTCAAATCCCACTCCTGACACCTTCTTTTCAATGTGATTTTTGATTCGGCTCTTGACACTTGTCTGAAAGACTTCACTGCAGGTTTTGCATTAATCATTGTATTATACGCTCATGATGTTGTAACCATCAAAATGTGCTGTTTAGTCTTAAAACCTGATTGTGTAAAACCGAGGAGACATTACAATAAGTGGATTTATTGTGATCCCGATGAGCCCCTTCCGACCAAAGTCACCACGAGCCTTACCATTGGATGTCTTTTAATGGAGATGGTTCTTGTGACATGCATGGAACAGAATGACAGCCAATCAAGAAGCCAGTTGAAGCTCATACTGTTGCCGAAAATCAGAAATGGGGGCAATCACTGGTGTTGATGCTAATGTTAACACATAAAGCTGAAGCGTGAAGTTGTTGTGGCCGAGTGGTTAAGGCGATGGACTTGAAATCCATTGGGGTTTACCCACGTAGGTTCGAATCCTGCCGACAACGCAATCACTTTCTGAATTTTAGCTCTCTTTCTTCTTTTGGGTTCAGTTCCATCAGAAAAATGGTGATGTCATCAAAATGTGACTGGTTCCTCAGCAAATCGGGTCTTCTGATCAAATTCCAGTCTGGATTCAAAGCCTACTGTTGAAGGTGTGTCTGCCGAGTTCATTTCTCGGAACTTACAAAAGCTGTTAAAGGTTTGAGACCATCTGTAGGCTGTATGAGATGCTGTTTCTTTCTGCCCTTCTCTGACTGGTCTATTCAACAAGCACTAGTGTTAATATTAAATGTGAGTTTTTAAGGTTGTCGTGGCCGAGTGGTTAAGGCGATGGACTAGAAATCCATTGGGGTCTCCCCTCGTAGGTTCGAATCCTGCCGACAACGGATGTGTTTTCTGTAATACAGCACTGTCTTGTCTTATTAGATAAAGTTTGTGATCATGGCTATTGTCAAGGTGTCACTGATGCTGTAAGTACCTCAGCAAATTTGGAATTTGGACCAAGTGCAGCCATGGGAACAAGGCACACTCTTGACAACTACTGTTGAAGGCATCAGGGTTGACTTGGCTTCTGGGATTTTATTTAGAGACCAGGCTGTTGAAATGAGACCAGCTGTTGGCCGTTGTTCAATAACGAGTTGTTTACAAAGGTAAACGGGTTCTTCAGTCAGCATGGCCAAGTGTTCTAATGAGCTATACAAAGTGAACTTCCTTCCACTGTGTATGAAGACTTTTGGTTTCCCAAAGAAGGTATGGGTTTGAGTAAAAGTCTTGTCAATATATTTTGAACATGAGTATGAACTCAGCAGTAGATACTTAAGTGACCAGACTATTGCATTTTAGTTTCACAAGAAATACAGATTGTTACAATTCAGCATAGCCGATTACTCTCGGGCACTTGACAAAGGATGACTCCTACAGCAAATTGGGCTTTCTGCCTCCAAATGAAAGCATGGATTCAAAATGCACTGCTGAAAGTTGCTTTGCTGGGACGAGACTGGTTTCGGTTTTGTTTCCCTTGATTCCAATATTGCCATATGTCAGGATGGCCGAGTGGTCTAAGGCGCCAGACTCAAGAGATGCATCTTTCCTTAGTGATTTGGGCTTTCTGGTCTCTGAATGGAGGCGTGGGTTCAAATCCCACTCCTGACACCCTCTTTTCAATGTGATTTTTGATTCGGCTCTTGACACTTGTCTGAAAGACTTCACTGCAGGTTTTGCATTAATCATTGTATTATACGCTCATGATGTTGTAACCATCAAAATGTGCTGTTCAGTCTTAAAACCTGATTGTGTAAAACCGAGGAGACATTACAATAAGTGGATTTATTGTGATCCCGATGAGCCCCTTCCGACCAAAGTCACCACGAGCCTTACCATTGGATGTCTTTTAATGGAGATGGTTCTTGTGACATGCATGGAACAGAATGACAGCCAATCAAGAAGCCAGTTGAATCTCATACTGTTGCCGAAAATCAGAAATGGGGGCAATCACTGGTGTTGATGCTAATGTTAACACATAAAGCTGAAGCATGAAGTTGTTGTGGCCGAGTGGTTAAGGCGATGGACTTGAAATCCATTGGGGTTTACCCACGTAGGTTCGAATCCTGCCGACAACGCAATCACTTTCTGAATTTTAGCTCTCTTTCTTCTTTTGGGTTCAGTTCCATCAGAAAAATGGTGATGTCATCAAAATATGACTGGTTCCTCAGCAAATCGGGTCTTCTGATCAAATTCCAGTCTGGATTCAAAGCCCACTGTTGAAGGTGTGTCTGCCGAGTTCATTTCTCGGAACTTACAAAAGCTGTTAAAGGTTTGAGACCATCTGTAGGCTGTATGAGATGCTGTTTCTTTCTGCCCTTCTCTGACTGGTCTATTCAACAAGCACTAGTGTTAATATTAAATGTGAGTTTTTAAGGTTGTCGTGGCCGAGTGGTTAAGGCGATGGACTAGAAAT
Source organism: Festucalex cinctus (assembly GCF_051991245.1). Lineage (NCBI taxonomy): Eukaryota > Metazoa > Chordata > Actinopteri > Syngnathiformes > Syngnathidae > Festucalex > Festucalex cinctus. The sequence goes on along the minus strand of NC_135418.1, from coordinate 8,680,721 downwards.
CCATTGGGGTCTCCCCTCGTAGGTTCGAATCCTGCCGACAACGGCTGTGTTTTCTGTAATACAGCACTGTCTTGTCTAATTAGATAAAGTTTGTGATCATGGCTATTGGCAAGGTGTCACTGATGCTGTAAGTACCTCAGCAAATTTGGAATTTCGGACCAAGTGCAGCCATGGGAACAAGGCACACTCTTGACAACTACTGTTGAAGGCATCAGGGTTGACTTGGCTTGTGGGATTTTATTTAGAGACCAGTCTGTTGAAATGAGAGCAGCTGTTGGCCGTTGTTCAATAACGAGTTGTTTACAAAGGTAAACAGGTTCTTCAGAGTCAGCATGGCCAAGTGTTCTAATGAGCTATACAAAGTGCACTTCCTTCCACTGTGTAAGAAGACTTTTGGTTTCCCAAAGAAGGTATGGGTTTGAGTAAAAGTCTTGTCAATATATTTTGAACATGAGTATGAACTCAGCAGTAGATACTTAAGTGACCAGACTATTGCATTTTAGTTTCACAAGAAATACAGATTGTTACAATTCAGCATAGCCGATTACTCTCGGGCACTTGACAAAGGATGACTCCTACAGCAAATTGGGCTTTCTGCCTCCAAATGAAAGCATGGATTCAAAATGCACTGCTGAAAGTTGCTTTGCTGGGACGAGACTGGTTTCGGTTTTGTTTCCCTTGATTCCAATATTGCCATATGTCAGGATGGCCGAGTGGTCTAAGGCGCCAGACTCAAGAGATGCATCTTTCCTTAGTGATTTGGGCTTTCTGGTCTCTGAATGGAGGCGTGGGTTCAAATCCCACTCCTGACACCCTCTTTTCAATGTGATTTTTGATTCGGCTCTTGACACTTGTCTGAAAGACTTCACTGCAGGTTTTGCATTAATCATTGTATTATACGCTCATGATGTTGTAACCATCAAAATGTGCTGTTTAGTCTTAAAACCTGATTGTGTAAAACCGAGGAGACATTACAATAAGTGGATTTATTGTGATCCCGATGAGCCCCTTCCGACCAAAGTCACCACGAGCCTTACCATTGGATGTCTTTTAATGGAGATGGTTCTTGTGACATGCATGGAACAGAATGACAGCCAATCAAGAAGCCAGTTGAAGCTCATACTGTTGCCGAAAATCAGAAATGGGGGCAATCACTGGTGTTGATGCTAATGTTAACACATAAAGCTGAAGCGTGAAGTTGTTGTGGCCGAGTGGTTAAGGTGATGGACTTGAAATCCATTGGGGTTTACCCACGTAGGTTCGAATCCTGCCGACAACGCAATCACTTTCTGAATTTTAGCTCTCTTTCTTCTTTTGGGTTCAGTTCCATCAGAAAAATGGTGATGTCATCAAAATGTGACTGGTTCCTCAGCAAATCGGGTCTTCTGATCAAATTCCAGTCTGGATTCAAAGCCCACTGTTGAAGGTGTGTCTGCCGAGTTCATTTCTCGGAACTTACAAAAGCTGTTAAAGGTTTGAGACCATCTGTAGGCTGTATGAGATGCTGTTTCTTTCTGCCCTTCTCTGACTGGTCTATTCAACAAGCACTAGTGTTAATATTAAATGTGAGTTTTTAAGGTTGTCGTGGCCGAGTGGTTAAGGCGATGGACTAGAAATCCATTGGGGTCTCCCCTCGTAGGTTCGAATCCTGCCGACAACGGGTGTGTTTTCTGTAATACAGCACTGTCTTGTCTAATTAGATAAAGTTTGTGATCATGGCTATTGTCAAGGTGTCACTGATGCTGTAAGTACCTCAGCAAATTTGGAATTTGGACCAAGTGCAGCCATGGGAACAAGGCACACTCTTGACAACTACTGTTGAAGGCATCAGGGTTGACTTGGCTTCTGGGATTTTATTTAGAGACCAGGCTGTTGAAATGAGACCAGCTGTTGGCCGTTGTTCAATAACGAGTTGTTTACAAAGGTAAACAGGTTCTTCAGAGTCAGCATGGCCAAGTGTTCTAATGAGCTATACAAAGTGCACTTCCTTCCACTGTGTAAGAAGACTTTTGGTTTCCCAAAGAAGGTATGGGTTTGAGTAAAAGTCTTGTCAATATATTTTGAACATGAGTATGAACTCAGCAGTAGATACTTAAGTGACCAGACTATTGCATTTTAGTTTCACAAGAAATACAGATTGTTACAATTCAGCATAGCCGATTACTCTCGGGCACTTGACAAAGGATGACTCCTACAGCAAATTGGGCTTTCTGCCTCCAAATGAAAGCATGGATTCAAAATGCACTGCTGAAAGTTGCTTTGCTGGGACGAGACTGGTTTCGGTTTTGTTTCCCTTGATTCCAATATTGCCATATGTCAGGATGGCCGAGTGGTCTAAGGCGCCAGACTCAAGAGATGCATCTTTCCTTAGTGATTTGGGCTTTCTGGTCTCTGAATGGAGGCGTGGGTTCAAATCCCACTCCTGACACCCTCTTTTCAATGTGATTTTTGATTCGGCTCTTGACACTTGTCTGAAAGACTTCACTGCAGGTTTTGCATTAATCATTGTATTATACGCTCATGATGTTGTAACCATCAAAATGTGCTGTTTAGTCTTAAAACCTGATTGTGTAAAACCGAGGAGACATTACAATAAGTGGATTTATTGTGATCCCGATGAGCCCCTTCCGACCAAAGTCACCACGAGCCTTACCATTGGATGTCTTTTAATGGAGATGGTTCTTGTGACATGCATGGAACAGAATGACAGCCAATCAAGAAGCCAGTTGAAGCTCATACTGTTGCCGAAAATCAGAAATGGGGGCAATCACTGGTGTTGATGCTAATGTTAACACATAAAGCTGAAGCTTGAAGTTGTTGTGGCCGAGTGGTTAAGGTGATGGACTAGAAATCCATTGGGGTTTACCCACGTAGGTTCGAATCCTGCCGACAACGCAATCACTTTCTGAATTTTAGCTCTCTTTCTTCTTTTGGGTTCAGTTCCATCAGAAAAATGGTGATGTCATCAAAATATGACTGGTTCCTCAGCAAATCGGGTCTTCTGATCAAATTCCAGTCTGGATTCAAAGCCCACTGTTGAAGGTGTGTCTGCCGAGTTCATTTCTCGGAACTTACAAAAGCTGTTAAAGGTTTGAGACCATCTGTAGGCTGTATGAAATGCTGTTTCTTTCTGCCCTTCTCTGACTGGTCTATTCAACAAGCACTAGTGTTAATATTAAATGTGAGTTTTTAAGGTTGTCGTGGCCGAGTGGTTAAGGCGATGGACTAGAAATCCATTGGGGTCTCCCCTCGTAGGTTCGAATCCTGCCGACAACGGCTGTGTTTTCTGTAATACAGCACTGTCTTGTCTAATTAGATAAAGTTTGTGATCATGGCTATTGGCAAGGTGTCACTGATGCTGTAAGTACCTCAGCAAATTTGGAATTTCGGACCAAGTGCAGCCATGGGAACAAGGCACACTCTTGACAACTACTGTTGAAGGCATCAGGGTTGACTTGGCTTGTGGGATTTTATTTAGAGACCAGTCTGTTGAAATGAGAGCAGCTGTTGGCCGTTGTTCAATAACGAGTTGTTTACAAAGGTAAACAGGTTCTTCAGAGTCAGCATGGCCAAGTGTTCTAATGAGCTATACAAAGTGCACTTCCTTCCACTGTGTAAGAAGACTTTTGGTTTCCCAAAGAAGGTATGGGTTTGAGTAAAAGTCTTGTCAATATATTTTGAACATGAGTATGAACTCAGCAGTAGATACTTAAGTGACCAGACTATTGCATTTTAGTTTCACAAGAAATACAGATTGTTACAATTCAGCATAGCCGATTACTCTCGGGCACTTGACAAAGGATGACTCCTACAGCAAATTGGGCTTTCTGCCTCCAAATGAAAGCATGGATTCAAAATGCACTGCTGAAAGTTGCTTTGCTGGGACGAGACTGGTTTCGGTTTTGTTTCCCTTGATTCCAATATTGCCATATGTCAGGATGGCCGAGTGGTCTAAGGCGCCAGACTCAAGAGATGCATCTTTCCTTAGTGATTTGGGCTTTCTGGTCTCTGAATGGAGGCGTGGGTTCAAATCCCACTCCTGACACCCTCTTTTCAATGTGATTTTTGATTCGGCTCTTGACACTTGTCTGAAAGACTTCACTGCAGGTTTTGCATTAATCATTGTATTATACGCTCATGATGTTGTAACCATCAAAATGTGCTGTTTAGTCTTAAAACCTGATTGTGTAAAACCGAGGAGACATTACAATAAGTGGATTTATTGTGATCCCGATGAGCCCCTTCCGACCAAAGTCACCACGAGCCTTACCATTGGATGTCTTTTAATGGAGATGGTTCTTGTGACATGCATGGAACAGAATGACAGCCAATCAAGAAGCCAGTTGAAGCTCATACTGTTGCCGAAAATCAGAAATGGGGGCAATCACTGGTGTTGATGCTAATGTTAACACATAAAGCTGAAGCGTGAAGTTGTTGTGGCCGAGTGGTTAAGGTGATGGACTTGAAATCCATTGGGGTTTACCCACGTAGGTTCGAATCCTGCCGACAACGCAATCACTTTCTGAATTTTAGCTCTCTTTCTTCTTTTGGGTTCAGTTCCATCAGAAAAATGGTGATGTCATCAAAATGTGACTGGTTCCTCAGCAAATCGGGTCTTCTGATCAAATTTCAGTCTGGATTCAAAGCCCACTGTTGAAGGTGTGTCTGCCGAGTTCATTTCTCGGAACTTACAAAAGCTGTTAAAGGTTTGAGACCATCTGTAGGCTGTATGAGATGCTGTTTCTTTCTGCCCTTCTCTGACTGGTCTATTCAACAAGCACTAGTGTTAATATTAAATGTGAGTTTTTAAGGTTGTCGTGGCCGAGTGGTTAAGGCGATGGACTAGAAATCCATTGGGGTCTCCCCTCGTAGGTTCGAATCCTGCCGACAACGGCTGTGTTTTCTGTAATACAGCACTGTCTTGTCTAATTAGATAAAGTTTGTGATCATGGCTATTGTCAAGGTGTCACTGATGCTGTAAGTACCTCAGCAAATTTGGAATTTGGACCAAGTGCAGCCATGGGAACAAGGCACACTCTTGACAACTACTGTTGAAGGCATCAGGGTTGACTTGGCTTCTGGGATTTTATTTAGAGACCAGGCTGTTGAAATGAGACCAGCTGTTGGCCGTTGTTCAATAACGAGTTGTTTACAAAGGTAAACAGGTTCTTCAGAGTCAGCATGGCCAAGTGTTCTAATGAGCTATACAAAGTGCACTTCCTTCCACTGTGTAAGAAGACTTTTGGTTTCCCAAAGAAGGTATGGGTTTGAGTAAAAGTCTTGTCAATATATTTTGAACATGAGTATGAACTCAGCAGTAGATACTTAAGTGACCAGACTATTGCATTTTAGTTTCACAAGAAATACAGATTGTTACAATTCAGCATAGCCGATTACTCTCGGGCACTTGACAAAGGATGACTCCTACAGCAAATTGGGCTTTCTGCCTCCAAATGAAAGCATGGATTCAAAATGCACTGCTGAAAGTTGCTTTGCTGGGACGAGACTGGTTTCGGTTTTGTTTCCCTTGATTCCAATATTGCCATATGTCAGGATGGCCGAGTGGTCTAAGGCGCCAGACTCAAGAGATGCATCTTTCCTTAGTGATTTGGGCTTTCTGGTCTCTGAATGGAGGCGTGGGTTCAAATCCCACTCCTGACACCCTCTTTTCAATGTGATTTTTGATTCGGCTCTTGACACTTGTCTGAAAGACTTCACTGCAGGTTTTGCATTAATCATTGTATTATACGCTCATGATGTTGTAACCATCAAAATGTGCTGTTTAGTCTTAAAACCTGATTGTGTAAAACCGAGGAGACATTACAATAAGTGGATTTATTGTGATCCCGATGAGCCCCTTCCGACCAAAGTCACCACGAGCCTTACCATTGGATGTCTTTTAATGGAGATGGTTCTTGTGACATGCATGGAACAGAATGACAGCCAATCAAGAAGCCAGTTGAAGCTCATACTGTTGCCGAAAATCAGAAATGGGGGCAATCACTGGTGTTGATGCTAATGTTAACACATAAAGCTGAAGCTTGAAGTTGTTGTGGCCGAGTGGTTAAGGTGATGGACTAGAAATCCATTGGGGTTTACCCACGTAGGTTCGAATCCTGCCGACAACGCAATCACTTTCTGAATTTTAGCTCTCTTTCTTCTTTTGGGTTCAGTTCCATCAGAAAAATGGTGATGTCATCAAAATGTGACTGGTTCCTCAGCAAATCGGGTCTTCTGATCAAATTCCAGTCTGGATTCAAAGCCCACTGTTGAAGGTGTGTCTGCCGAGTTCATTTCTCGGAACTTACAAAAGCTGTTAAAGGTTTGAGACCATCTGTAGGCTGTATGAGATGCTGTTTCTTTCTGCCCTTCTCTGACTGGTCTATTCAACAAGCACTAGTGTTAATATTAAATGTGAGTTTTTAAGGTTGTCGTGGCCGAGTGGTTAAGGCGATGGACTAGAAATCCATTGGGGTCTCCCCTCGTAGGTTCGAATCCTGCCGACAACGGCTGTGTTTTCTGTAATACAGCACTGTCTTGTCTAATTAGATAAAGTTTGTGATCATGGCTATTGGCAAGGTGTCACTGATGCTGTAAGTACCTCAGCAAATTTGGAATTTCGGACCAAGTGCAGCCATGGGAACAAGGCACACTCTTGACAACTACTGTTGAAGGCATCAGGGTTGACTTGGCTTGTGGGATTTTATTTAGAGACCAGTCTGTTGAAATGAGACCAGCTGTTGGCCGTTGTTCAATAACGAGTTGTTTACAAAGGTAAACAGGTTCTTCAGAGTCAGCATGGCCAAGTGTTCTAATGAGCTATACAAAGTGCACTTCCTTCCACTGTGTAAGAAGACTTTTGGTTTCCCAAAGAAGGTATGGGTTTGAGTAAAAGTCTTGTCAATATATTTTGAACATGAGTATGAACTCAGCAGTAGATACTTAAGTGACCAGACTATTGCATTTTAGTTTCACAAGAAATACAGATTGTTACAATTCAGCATAGCCGATTACTCTCGGGCACTTGACAAAGGATGACTCCTACAGCAAATTGGGCTTTCTGCCTCCAAATGAAAGCATGGATTCAAAATGCACTGCTGAAAGTTGCTTTGCTGGGACGAGACTGGTTTCGGTTTTGTTTCCCTTGATTCCAATATTGCCATATGTCAGGATGGCCGAGTGGTCTAAGGCGCCAGACTCAAGAGATGAATCTTTCCTTAGTGATTTGGGCTTTCTGGTCTCTGAATGGAGGCGTTGGTTCAAATCCCACTCCTGACACCTTCTTTTCAATGTGATTTTTGATTCGGCTCTTGACACTTGTCTGAAAGACTTCACTGCAGGTTTTGCATTAATCATTGTATTATACGCTCATGATGTTGTAACCATCAAAATGTGCTGTTTAGTCTTAAAACCTGATTGTGTAAAACCGAGGAGACATTACAATAAGTGGATTTATTGTGATCCCGATGAGCCCCTTCCGACCAAAGTCACCACGAGCCTTACCATTGGATGTCTTTTAATGGAGATGGTTCTTGTGACATGCATGGAACAGAATGACAGCCAATCAAGAAGCCAGTTGAAGCTCATACTGTTGCCGAAAATCAGAAATGGGGGCAATCACTGGTGTTGATGCTAATGTTAACACATAAAGCTGAAGCGTGAAGTTGTTGTGGCCGAGTGGTTAAGGCGATGGACTTGAAATCCATTGGGGTTTACCCACGTAGGTTCGAATCCTGCCGACAACGCAATCACTTTCTGAATTTTAGCTCTCTTTCTTCTTTTGGGTTCAGTTCCATCAGAAAAATGGTGATGTCATCAAAATGTGACTGGTTCCTCAGCAAATCGGGTCTTCTGATCAAATTCCAGTCTGGATTCAAAGCCTACTGTTGAAGGTGTGTCTGCCGAGTTCATTTCTCGGAACTTACAAAAGCTGTTAAAGGTTTGAGACCATCTGTAGGCTGTATGAGATGCTGTTTCTTTCTGCCCTTCTCTGACTGGTCTATTCAACAAGCACTAGTGTTAATATTAAATGTGAGTTTTTAAGGTTGTCGTGGCCGAGTGGTTAAGGCGATGGACTAGAAATCCATTGGGGTCTCCCCTCGTAGGTTCGAATCCTGCCGACAACGGATGTGTTTTCTGTAATACAGCACTGTCTTGTCTTATTAGATAAAGTTTGTGATCATGGCTATTGTCAAGGTGTCACTGATGCTGTAAGTACCTCAGCAAATTTGGAATTTGGACCAAGTGCAGCCATGGGAACAAGGCACACTCTTGACAACTACTGTTGAAGGCATCAGGGTTGACTTGGCTTCTGGGATTTTATTTAGAGACCAGGCTGTTGAAATGAGACCAGCTGTTGGCCGTTGTTCAATAACGAGTTGTTTACAAAGGTAAACGGGTTCTTCAGTCAGCATGGCCAAGTGTTCTAATGAGCTATACAAAGTGAACTTCCTTCCACTGTGTATGAAGACTTTTGGTTTCCCAAAGAAGGTATGGGTTTGAGTAAAAGTCTTGTCAATATATTTTGAACATGAGTATGAACTCAGCAGTAGATACTTAAGTGACCAGACTATTGCATTTTAGTTTCACAAGAAATACAGATTGTTACAATTCAGCATAGCCGATTACTCTCGGGCACTTGACAAAGGATGACTCCTACAGCAAATTGGGCTTTCTGCCTCCAAATGAAAGCATGGATTCAAAATGCACTGCTGAAAGTTGCTTTGCTGGGACGAGACTGGTTTCGGTTTTGTTTCCCTTGATTCCAATATTGCCATATGTCAGGATGGCCGAGTGGTCTAAGGCGCCAGACTCAAGAGATGCATCTTTCCTTAGTGATTTGGGCTTTCTGGTCTCTGAATGGAGGCGTGGGTTCAAATCACACTCCTGACACCCTCTTTTCAATGTGATTTTTGATTCGGCTCTTGACACTTGTCTGAAAGACTTCACTGCAGGTTTTGCATTAATCATTGTATTATACGCTCATGATGTTGTAACCATCAAAATGTGCTGTTTAGTCTTAAAACCTGATTGTGTAAAACCGAGGAGACATTACAATAAGTGGATTTATTGTGATCCCGATGAGCCCCTTCCGACCAAAGTCACCACGAGCCTTACCATTGGATGTCTTTTAATGGAGATGGTTCTTGTGACATGCATGGAACAGAATGACAGCCAATCAAGAAGCCAGTTGAATCTCATACTGTTGCCGAAAATCAGAAATGGGGGCAATCACTGGTGTTGATGCTAATGTTAACACATAAAGCTGAAGCATGAAGTTGTTGTGGCCGAGTGGTTAAGGCGATGGACTTGAAATCCATTGGGGTTTACCCACGTAGGTTCGAATCCTGCCGACAACGCAATCACTTTCTGAATTTTAGCTCTCTTTCTTCTTTTGGGTTCAGTTCCATCAGAAAAATGGTGATGTCATCAAAATATGACTGGTTCCTCAGCAAATCGGGTCTTCTGATCAAATTCCAGTCTGGATTCAAAGCCCACTGTTGAAGGTGTGTCTGCCGAGTTCATTTCTCGGAACTTACAAAAGCTGTTAAAGGTTTGAGACCATCTGTAGGCTGTATGAGATGCTGTTTCTTTCTGCCCTTCTCTGACTGGTCTATTCAACAAGCACTAGTGTTAATATTAAATGTGAGTTTTTAAGGTTGTCGTGGCCGAGTGGTTAAGGCGATGGACTAGAAATCCATTGGGGTCTCCCCTCGTAGGTTCGAATCCTGCCGACAACGGCTGTGTTTTCTGTAATACAGCACTGTCTTGTCTAATTAGATAAAGTTTGTGATCATGGCTATTGGCAAGGTGTCACTGATGCTGTAAGTACCTCAGCAAATTTGGAATTTCGGACCAAGTGCAGCCATGGGAACAAGGCACACTCTTGACAACTACTGTTGAAGGCATCAGGGTTGACTTGGCTTGTGGGATTTTATTTAGAGACCAGTCTGTTGAAATGAGAGCAGCTGTTGGCCGTTGTTCAATAACGAGTTGTTTACAAAGGTAAACAGGTTCTTCAGAGTCAGCATGGCCAAGTGTTCTAATGAGCTATACAAAGTGCACTTCCTTCCACTGTGTAAGAAGACTTTTGGTTTCCCAAAGAAGGTATGGGTTTGAGTAAAAGTCTTGTCAATATATTTTGAACATGAGTATGAACTCAGCAGTAGATACTTAAGTGACCAGACTATTGCATTTTAGTTTCACAAGAAATACAGATTGTTACAATTCAGCATAGCCGATTACTCTCGGGCACTTGACAAAGGATGACTCCTACAGCAAATTGGGCTTTCTGCCTCCAAATGAAAGCATGGATTCAAAATGCACTGCTGAAAGTTGCTTTGCTGGGACGAGACTGGTTTCGGTTTTGTTTCCCTTGATTCCAATATTGCCATATGTCAGGATGGCCGAGTGGTCTAAGGCGCCAGACTCAAGAGATGCATCTTTCCTTAGTGATTTGGGCTTTCTGGTCTCTGAATGGAGGCGTGGGTTCAAATCCCACTCCTGACACCCTCTTTTCAATGTGATTTTTGATTCGGCTCTTGACACTTGTCTGAAAGACTTCACTGCAGGTTTTGCATTAATCATTGTATTATACGCTCATGATGTTGTAACCATCAAAATGTGCTGTTTAGTCTTAAAACCTGATTGTGTAAAACCGAGGAGACATTACAATAAGTGGATTTATTGTGATCCCGATGAGCCCCTTCCGACCAAAGTCACCACGAGCCTTACCATTGGATGTCTTTTAATGGAGATGGTTCTTGTGACATGCATGGAACAGAATGACAGCCAATCAAGAAGCCAGTTGAAGCTCATACTGTTGCCGAAAATCAGAAATGGGGGCAATCACTGGTGTTGATGCTAATGTTAACACATAAAGCTGAAGTGCGAAGTTGTTGTGGCCGAGTGTTTAAGGAGATGGACTTGAAATCCATTGGGGTTTACCCACGTAGGTTCGAATCCTGCCGACAACGCAATCACTTTCTGAATTTTAGCTCTCTTTCTTCTTTTGGGTTCAGTTCCATCAGAAAAATGGTGATGTCATCAAAATATGACTGGTTCCTCAGCAAATCGGGTCTTCTGATCAAATTCCAGTCTGGATTCAAAGCCCACTGTTGAAGGTGTGTCTGCCGAGTTCATTTCTCGGAACTTACAAAAGCTGTTAAAGGTTTGAGACCATCTGTAGGCTGTATGAGATGCTGTTTCTTTCTGCCCTTCTGACTGGTCTATTCAACAAGCACTAGTGTTAATATTAAATGTGAGTTTTTAAGGTTGTCGTGGCCGAGTGGTTAAGGCGATGGACTAGAAATCCATTGGGGTCTCCCCTCGTAGGTTCGAATCCTGCCGACAACGGCTGTGTTTTCTGTAATACAGCACTGTCTTGTCTAATTAGATAAAGTTTGTGATCATGGCTATTGTCAAGGTGTCACTGATGCTGTAAGTACCTCAGCAAATTTGGAATTTGGACCAAGTGCAGCCATGGGAACAAGGCACACTCTTGACAACTACTGTTGAAGGCATCAGGGTTGACTTGGCTTCTGGGATTTTATTTAGAGACCAGGCTGTTGAAATGAGACCAGCTGTTGGCCGTTGTTCAATAACGAGTTGTTTACAAAGGTAAACGGGTTCTTCAGTCAGCATGGCCAAGTGTTCTAATGAGCTATACAAAGTGAACTTCCTTCCACTGTGTATGAAGACTTTTGGTTTCCCAAAGAAGGTATGGGTTTGAGTAAAAGTCTTGTCAATATATTTTGAACATGAGTATGAACTCAGCAGTAGATACTTAAGTGACCAGACTATTGCATTTTAGTTTCACAAGAAATACAGATTGTTACAATTCAGCATAGCCGATTACTCTCGGGCACTTGACAAAGGATGACTCCTACAGCAAATTGGGCTTTCTGCCTCCAAATGAAAGCATGGATTCAAAATGCACTGCTGAAAGTTGCTTTGCTGGGACGAGACTGGTTTCGGTTTTGTTTCCCTTGATTCCAATATTGCCATATGTCAGGATGGCCGAGTGGTCTAAGGCGCCAGACTCAAGAGATGCATCTTTCCTTAGTGATTTGGGCTTTCTGGTCTCTGAATGGAGGCGTGGGTTCAAATCCCACTCCTGACACCCTCTTTTCAATGTGATTTTTGATTCGGCTCTTGACACTTGTCTGAAAGACTTCACTGCAGGTTTTGCATTAATCATTGTATGATACGCTCATGATGTTGTAACCATCAAAATGTGCTGTTTAGTCTTAAAACCTGATTGTGTAAAACCGAGGAGACATTACAATAAGTGGATTTATTGTGATCCCGATGAGCCCCTTCCGACCAAAGTCACCACGAGCCTTACCATTGGATGTCTTTTAATGGAGATGGTTCTTGTGACATGCATGGAACAGAATGACAGCCAATCAAGAAGCCAGTTGAAGCTCATACTGTTGCCGAAAATCAGAAATGGGGGCAATCACTGGTGTTGATGCTAATGTTAACACATAAAGCTGAAGTGAGAAGTTGTTGTGGCCGAGTGTTTAAGGTGATGGACTTGAAATCCATTGGGGTTTACCCACGTAGGTTCGAATCCTGCCGACAACGCAATCACTTTCTGAATTTTAGCTCTCTTTCTTCTTTTGGGTTCAGTTCCATCAGAAAAATGGTGATGTCATCAAAATATGACTGGTTCCTCAGCAAATCGGGTCTTCTGATCAAATTCCAGTCTGGATTCAAAGCCCACTGTTGAAGGTGTGTCTGCCGAGTTCATTTCTCGGAACTTACAAAAGCTGTTAAAGGTTTGAGACCATCTGTAGGCTGTATGAGATGCTGTTTCTTTCTGCCCTTCTCTGACTGGTCTATTCAACAAGCACTAGTGTTAATATTAAATGTGAGTTTTTAAGGTTGTCGTGGCCGAGTGGTTAAGGCGATGGACTAGAAATCCATTGGGGTCTCCCCTCGTAGGTTCGAATCCTGCCGACAACGGCTGTGTTTTCTGTAATACAGCACTGTCTTGTCTAATTAGATAAAGTTTGTGATCATGGCTATTGTCAAGGTGTCACTGATGCTGTAAGTACCTCAGCAAATTTGGAATTTGGACCAAGTGCAGCCATGGGAACAAGGCACACTCTTGACAACTACTGTTGAAGGCATCAGGGTTGACTTGGCTTCTGGGATTTTATTTAGAGACCAGGCTGTTGAAATGAGACCAGCTGTTGGCCGTTGTTCAATAACGAGTTGTTTACAAAGGTAAACGGGTTCTTCAGTCAGCATGGCCAAGTGTTCTAATGAGCTATACAAAGTGAACTTCCTTCCACTGTGTATGAAGACTTTTGGTTTCCCAAAGAAGGTATGGGTTTGAGTAAAAGTCTTGTCAATATATTTTGAACATGAGTATGAACTCAGCAGTAGATACTTAAGTGACCAGACAATTGCATTTTAGTTTCACAAGAAATACAGATTGTTACAATTCAGCATAGCCGATTACTCTCGGGCACTTGACAAAGGATGACTCCTACAGCAAATTGGGCTTTCTGCCTCCAAATGAAAGCATGGATTCAAAATGCACTGCTGAAAGTTGCTTTGCTGGGACGAGACTGGTTTCGGTTTTGTTTCCCTTGATTCCAATATTGCCATATGTCAGGATGGCCGAGTGGTCTAAGGCGCCAGACTCAAGAGATGCATCTTTCCTTAGTGATTTGGGCTTTCTGGTCTCTGAATGGAGGCGTGGGTTCAAATCCCACTCCTGACACCCTCTTTTCAATGTGATTTTTGATTCGGCTCTTGACACTTGTCTGAAAGACTTCACTGCAGGTTTTGCATTAATCATTGTATTTTCCGCTCATGATGTTGTAACCATCAAAATGTGCTGTTTAGTCTTAAAACCTGATTGTGTAAAACCGAGGAGACATTACAATAAGTGGATTTATTGTGATCCCGATGAGCCCCTTCTGACCAAAGTCACCACGAGCCTTACCAATGGATGTCTTTTAATGGAGATGGTTCTTGTGACATGCATGGAACAGAATGACAGCCAATCAAGAAGCCAGTTGAAGCTCATACTGTTGCCGAAAATCAGAAATGGGGGCAATCACTGGTGTTGATGCTAATGTTAACACATAAAGCTGAAGCATGAAGTTGTTGTGGCCGAGTGGTTAAGGCGATGGACTTGAAATCCATTGTGGTTTACCCACGTAGGTTCGAATCCTGCCGACAACGCAATCACTTTCTGAATTTTAGCTCTCTTTCTTCTTTTGGGTTCAGTTCCATCAGAAAAATGGTGATGTCATCAAAATATGACTGGTTCCTCAGCAAATCGGGTCTTATGATCAAATTCCAGTCTGGATTCAAAGCCCACTGTTGAAGGTGTGTCTGCCGAGTTCATTTCTCGGAACTTACAAAAGCTGTTAAAGGTTTGAGACCATCTGTAGGCTGTATGAGATGCTGTTTCTTTCTGCACTTCTCTGACTGGTCTATTCAGTAAGCACTAGTGTTAATATTAAATGTGAGTTTTTAAGGTTGTCGTGGCCGAGTGGTTAAGGCGATGGACTAGAAATCCATTGGGGTCTCCCCTCGTAGGTTCGAATCCTGCCGACAATGGCTGTGTTTTCTGTAATACAGCACTGTCTTGTCTAATTAGATAAAGTTTGTGATCATGGCTATTGTCAAGGTGTCACTGATGCTGTACGTACCTCAGCAAATTTGGAATTTCGGACCAAGTGCAGCCATGGGAACAAGGCACACTCTTGACAACTACTGTTGAAGGCATCAGGGTTGACTTGGCTTGTGGGATTTTATTTAGAGACCAGTCTGGTGAAATGAGACCAGCTGTTGGCCGTTGTTCAATAACGAGTTGTTTACAAAGGTAAACAGGTTCTGCAGAGTCAGCATGGCCAAGTGTTCTAATGAGCTATACAAAGTGCACTTCCTTCCACTGTGTATGAAGACTTTTGGTTTCCCAAAGAAGGTATGGGTTTGAGTAAAAGTCTTGTCAATATATTTTGAACATGAGTATGAACTCAGCAGTAGATACTTAAGTGACCAGACTATTGCATTTTAGTTTCACAAGAAATACAGATTGTTACAATTCAGCATAGCCGATTACTCTCGGGCACTTGACAAAGGATGACTCCTACAGCAAATTGGGCTTTCTGCCTCCAAATGAAAGCATGGATTCAAAATGCACTGCTGAAATTTGCTTTGCTGGGACGAGACTGGTTTCGGTTTTGTTTCCCTTGATTCCAATATTGCCATATGTCAGGATGGCTGAGTGGTCTAAGGCGCCAGACTCAAGAGATGCATCTTTCCTTAGTGATTTGGGCTTTCTGGTCTCTGAATGGAGGCGTGGGTTCAAATCCCACTCCCGACACCCTCATTTCAATGTGATTTTTGATTCGGCTCTTGACACTTGTCTGAAAGACTTCACTGCAGGTTTTGCATTAATCATTGTATTATACGCTCATGATGTTGTAACCATCAAAATGTGCTGTTTAGTCTTAAAACCTGATTGTGTAAAACCGAGGAGACATTACAATAAGTGGATTTATTGTGATCCCGATGAGCCCCTTCCGACCAAAGTCACCACGAGCCTTACCATTGGATGTCTTTTAATGGAGATGGTTCTTGTGACATGCATGGAACAGAATGACAGCCAATCAAGAAGCCAGTTGAAGCTCATACTGTTGCCGAAAATCAGAAATGGGGGCAATCACTGGTGTTGATGCTAATGTTAACACATAAAGCTGAAGTGCGAAGTTGTTGTGGCCGAGTGGTTAAGGCGATGGACTTGAAATCCATTGGGGTTTACCCACGTAGGTTCGAATCCTGCCGACAACGCAATCACTTTCTGAATTTTAGCTCTCTTTCTTCTTTTGGGTTCAGTTCCATCAGAAAAATGGTGATGTCATCAAAATATGACTGGTTCCTCAGCAAATCGGGTCTTCTCATCAAATTCCAGTCTGTATTCAAAGCCCACTGTTGAAGGTGTGTCTGCCGAGTTCATTTCTCGGAACTTACAAAAGCTGTTAAAGGTTTGAGACCATCTGTAGGCTGTATGAGATGCTGTTTCTTTCTGCACTTCTCTGACTGGTCTATTCAGTAAGCACTAGTGTTAATATTAAATGTGAGTTTTAGGGTTGTCGTGGCAGAGTGGTTAAGGCGATGGACTAGAAATCCATTGGGGTCTCCCCTCGTAGGTTCGAATCCTGCCGACAACGGCTGTGTTTTCTGTAATACAGCACTGTCTTGTCTAATTAGATAAAGTTTGAGATCATGGCTATTGTCAAGGTGTCACTGATGCTGTAAGTACCTCAGCAAATTTGGAATTTGGACCAAGTGCAGCCATGGAAACAAGGCACACTCTTGACAACTACTGTTCAAGGCATCAGGGTTGACTTGGCTTCTGGGATTTTATTTAGAGACCAGGCTGTTGAAATGAGACCAGCTGTTGGCCGTTGTTCAATAACGAGTTGTTTACAAAGGTAAACGGGTTCTTCAGTCAGCATGGCCAAGTGTTCTAATGAGCTATACAAAGTGAACTTCCTTCCACTGTGTATGAAGACTTTTGGTTTCCCAAAGAAGGTATGGGTTTGAGTAAAAGTCTTGTCAATATATTTTGAACATGAGTATGAACTCAGCAGTAGATACTTAAGTGACCAGACTATTGCATTTTAGTTTCACAAGAAATACAGATTGTTACAATTCAGCATAGCCGATTACTCTCGGGCACTTGACAAAGGATGACTCCTACAGCAAATTGGGCTTTCTGCCTCCAAATGAAAGCATGGATTCAAAATGCACTGCTGAAAGTTGCTTTGCTGGGACGAGACTGGTTTCGGTTTTGTTTCCCTTGATTTGAATTTTGCCATATGTCAGGATGGCCGAGTGGTCTAAGGCGCCGAACTCAGGAGATGCATCTTTCCTTAGTGATTTGGGCTTTCTGGTCTCTGAATGGAGGCGTGGGTTCAAATCCCACTCCTGACACCCTCTTTTCAATGTGATTTTTGATTCGGCTCTTGACACTTGTCTGAAAGACTTCACTGCAGGTTTTGCATTAATCATTGTATTATACGCTCATGATGTTGTAACCATCAAAATGTGCTGTTTAGTCTTAAAACCTGATTGTGTAAAACCGAGGAGACATTACAATAAGTGGATTTATTGTGATCCCGATGAGCCCCTTCCGACCAAAGTCACCACGAGCCTTACCATTGGATGTCTTTTAATGGAGATGGTTCTTGTGACATGCATGGAACAGAATGACAGCCAATCAAGAAGCCAGTTGAAGCTCATACGGTTGCCGAAAATCAGAAATGGGGGCAATCACTGGTGTTGATGCTAATGTTAACACATAAAGCTGAAGTGCGAAGTTGTTGTGGCCGAGTGGTTAAGGCGATGGACTTGAAATCCATTGGGGTTTACCCACGTAGGTTCGAATCCTGCCGACAACGCAATCACTTTCTGAATTTTAGCTCTCTTTCTTCTTTTGGGTTCAGTTCCATCAGAAAAATGGTGATGTCATCAAAATATGACTGGTTCCTCAGCAAATCGGGTCTTCTCATCAAATTCCAGTCTGTATTCAAAGCCCACTGTTGAAGGTGTGTCTGCCGAGTTCATTTCTCGGAACTTACAAAAGCTGTTAAAGGTTTGAGACCATCTGTAGGCTGTATGAGATGCTGTTTCTTTCTGCACTTCTCTGACTGGTCTATTCAGTAAGCACTAGTGTTAATATTAAATGTGAGTTTTTAAGGTTGTCGTGGCCGAGTGGTTAAGGCGATGGACTAGAAATCCATTGGGGTCTCCCCTCGTAGGTTCGAATCCTGCCGACAACGGCTGTGTTTTCTGTAATACAGCACTGTCTTGTCTAATTAGATAAAGTTTGTGATCATGGCTATTGTCAAGGTGTCACTGATGCTGTAAGTACCTCAGCAAATTTGGAATTTGGACCAAGTGCAGCCATGGAAACAAGGCACACTCTTGACAACTACTGTTCAAGGCATCAGGGTTGACTTGGCTTCTGGGATTTTATTTAGAGACCAGGCTGTTGAAATGAGACCAGCTGTTGGCCGTTGTTCAATAACGAGTTGTTTACAAAGGTAAACGGGTTCTTCAGTCAGCATGGCCAAGTGTTCTAATGAGCTATACAAAGTGAACTTCCTTCCACTGTGTATGAAGACTTTTGGTTTCCCAAAGAAGGTATGGGTTTGAGTAAAAGTCTTGTCAATATATTTTGAACATGAGTATGAACTCAGCAGTAGATACTTAAGTGACCAGACTATTGCATTTTAGTTTCACAAGAAATACAGATTGTTACAATTCAGCATAGCCGATTACTCTCGGGCACTTGACAAAGGATGACTCCTACAGCAAATTGGGCTTTCTGCCTCCAAATGAAAGCATGGATTCAAAATGCACTGCTGAAAGTTGCTTTGCTGGGACGAGACTGGTTTCGGTTTTGTTTCCCTTGATTTGAATTTTGCCATATGTCAGGATGGCCGAGTGGTCTAAGGCGCCGAACTCAGGAGATGCATCTTTCCTTCGTGATTTGGGCTTTCTGGTCTCTGAATGGAGGCGTGGGTTCAAATCCCACTCCTGACACCCTCTTTTCAATGTGATTTTTGATTCGGCTCTTGACACTTGTCTGAAAGACTTCACTGCAGGTTTTGCATTAATCATTGTATTATACGCTCATGATGTTGTAACCATCAAAATGTGCTGTTTAGTCTTAAAACCTGATTGTGTAAAACCGAGGAGACATTACAATAAGTGGATTTATTGTGATCCCGATGAGCCCCTTCCGACCAAAGTCACCACGAGCCTTACCATTGGATGTCTTTTAATGGAGATGGTTCTTGTGACATGCATGGAACAGAATGACAGCCAATCAAGAAGCCAGTTGAAGCTAATACTGTTGCCGAAAATCAGAAATGGGGGCAATCACTGGTGTTGATGCTAATGTTAACACATAAAGCTGAATCGTGAAGTTGTTGTGGCCGAGTGGTTAAGGCGATGGACTTGAAATCTATTGGGGTTTACCCACGTAGGTTCGAATCCTGCCGACAATGCAATCACTTTCTGAATTTTAGCTCTCTTTCTTCTTTTGGGTTCAGTTCCATCAGAAAAATGGTGATGTCATCAAAATGTGACTGGTTCCTCAGCAAATCGGGTCTTCTGATCAAATTCCAGTCTGGATTCAAAGCCCACTGTTGAAGGTGTGTCTGCCGAGTTCATTTCTCGGAACTTACAAAAGCTGTTAAAGGTTTGAGACCATCTGTAGGCTGTATGAGATGCTGTTTCTTTCTGCCCTTCTCTGACTGGTCTATTCAACAAGCACTAGTGTTAATATTAAATGTGAGTTTTTAAGGTTGTCGTGGCCGAGTGGTTAAGGCGATGGACTAGAAATCCATTGGGGTCTCCCCTCGTAGGTTCGAATCCTGCTGACAACGGCTGTGTTTTCTGTAATACAGCACTGTCTTGTCTAATTAGATAAAGTTTGTGATCATGGCTATTGTCAAGGTGTCACTGATGCTGTAAGTACCTCAGCAAATTTGGATTTTGGACCAAGTGCAGCCATGGAAACAAGGCACACTCTTGACAACTACTGTTCAAGGCATCAGGGTTGACTTGGCTTCTGGGATTTTATTTAGAGACCAGGCTGTTGAAATGAGACCAGCTGTTGGCCGTTGTTCAATAACGAGTTGTTTACAAAGGTAAACGGGTTCTTCAGTCAGCATGGCCAAGTGTTCTAATGAGCTATACAAAGTGAACTTCCTTCCACTGTGTATGAAGACTTTTGGTTTCCCAAAGAAGGTATGGGTTTGAGTAAAAGTCTTGTCAATATATTTTGAACATGAGTATGAACTCAGCAGTAGATACTTAAGTGACCAGACTATTGCATTTTAGTTTCACAAGAAATACAGATTGTTACAATTCAGCATAGCCGATTACTCTCGGGCACTTGACAAAGGATGACTCCTACAGCAAATTGGGCTTTCTGCCTCCAAATGAAAGCATGGATTCAAAATGCACTGCTGAAAGTTGCTTTGCTGGGATGAGACTGGTTTCGGTTTTGTTTCCCTTGATTTGAATTTTGCCATATGTCAGGATGGCCGAGTGGTCTAAGGCGCCGAACTCAGGAGATGCATCTTTCCTTAGTGATTTGGGCTTTCTGGTCTCTGAATGGAGGCGTGGGTTCAAATCCCACTCCTGACACCCTCTTTTCAATGTGATTTTTGATTCGACTCTTGACACTTGTCTGAAAGACTTCACTGCAGGTTTTGCATTAATCATTGTATTATACGCTCATGATGTTGTAACCATCAAAATGTGCTGTTTAGTCTTAAAACCTGATTGTGTAAAACCGAGGAGACATTACAATAAGTGGATTTATTGTGATCCCGATGAGCCCCTTCCGACCAAAGTCACCACGAGCCTTACCATTGGATGTCTTTTAATGGAGATGGTTCTTGTGACATGCATGGAACAGAATGACAGCCAATCAAGAAGCCAGTTGAAGCTCATACTGTTGCCGAAAATCAGAAATGGGGGCAATCACTGGTGTTGATGCTAATGTTAACACATAAAGCTGAATCGTGAAGTTGTTGTGGCCGAGTGGTTAAGGCGATGGACTTGAAATCCATTGGGGTTTACCCACGTAGGTTCGAATCCTGCCGACAACGCAATCACTTTCTGAATTTTAGCTCTCTTTCTTCTTTTGGGTTCAGTTCCATCAGAAAAATGGTGATGTCATCAAAATGTGACTGGTTCCTCAGCAAATCGGGTCTTCTGATCAAATTCCAGTCTGGATTCAAAGCCCACTGTTGAAGGTGTGTCTGCCGAGTTCATTTCTCGGAACTTACAAAAGCTGTTAAAGGTTTGAGACCATCTGTAGGCTGTATGAGATGCTGTTTCTTTCTGCCCTTCTCTGACTGGTCTATTCAGCAAGCACTAGTGTTAATATTAAATGTGAGTTTTTAAGGTTGTCGTGGCCGAGTGGTTAAGGCGATGGACTAGAAATCCATTGGGGTCTCCCCTCGTAGGTTCGAATCCTGCCGACAACGGCTGTGTTTTCTGTAATACAGCACTGTCTTGTCTAATTAGATAAAGTTTGTGATCATGGCTATTGTCAAGGTGTCACTGATGCTGTAAGTACCTCAGCAAATTTGGAATTTGGACCAAGTGCAGCCATGGGAACAAGGCACACTCTTGACAACTACTGTTGAAGGCATCAGGGTTGACTTGGCTTCTGGGATTTTATTTAGAGACCAGGCTGTTGAAATGAGACCAGCTGTTGGCCGTTGTTCAATAACGAGTTGTTTACAAAGGTAAACGGGTTCTTCAGTCAGCATGGCCAAGTGTTCTAATGAGCTATACAAAGTGAACTTCCTTCCACTGTGTATGAAGACTTTTGGTTTCCCAAAGAAGGTATGGGTTTGAGTAAAAGTCTTGTCAATATATTTTGAACATGAGTATGAACTCAGCAGTAGATACTTAAGTGACCAGACTATTGCATTTTAGTTTCACAAGAAATACAGATTGTTACAATTCAGCATAGCCGATTACTCTCGGGCACTTGACAAAGGATGACTCCTACAGCAAATTGGGCTTTCTGCCTCCAAATGAAAGCATGGATTCAAAATGCACTGCTGAAAGTTGCTTTGCTGGGACGAGACTGGTTTCGGTTTTGTTTCCGTTGATTCCAATATTGCCATATGTCAGGATGGCCGAGTGGTCTAAGGCGCCAGACTCAAGAGATGCATCTTTCCTTAGTGATTTGGGCTTTCTGGTCTCTGAATGGAGGCGAGGGTTCAAATCCCACTCCTGACACCCTCTTTTCAATGTGATTTTTGATTCGGCTCTTGACACTTGTCTGAAAGACTTCACTGCAGGTTTTGCATTAATCATTGTATTATACGCTCATGATGTTGTAACCATCAAAATGTGCTGTTTAGTCTTAAAACCTGATTGTGTAAAACCGAGGAGACATTACAATAAGTGGATTTATTGTGATCCCGATGAGCCCCTTCCGACCAAAGTCACCACGAGCCTTACCATTGGATGTCTTTTAATGGAGATGGTTCTTGTGACATGCATGGAACAGAATGACAGCCAATCAAGAAGCCAGTTGAAGCTCATAGTTGCCGAAAATCAGAAATGGGGGCAATCACTGGTGTTGATGCTAATGTTAACACATAAAGCTGAAGTGCGAAGTTGTTGTGGCCGAGTGTTTAAGGCGATGGACTTGAAATCCATTGGGGTTTACCCACGTAGGTTCGAATCCTGCCGACAACGCAATCACTTTCTGAATTTTAGCTCTCTTTCTTCTTTTGGGTTCAGTTCCATCAGAAAAATGGTGATGTCATCAAAATATGACTGGTTCCTCAGCAAATCGGGTCTTCTGATCAAATTCCAGTCTGGATTCAAAGCCCACTGTTGAAGGTGTGTCTGCCGAGTTCATTTCTCGGAACTTACAAAAGCTGTTAAAGGTTTGAGACCATCTGTAGGCTGTATGAGATGCTGTTTCTTTCTGCCCTTCTCTGACTGGTCTATTCAACAAGCACTAGTGTTAATATTAAATGTGAGTTTTTAAGGTTGTCGTGGCCGAGTGGTTAAGGCGATGGACTAGAAATCCATTGGGGTCTCCCCTCGTAGGTTCGAATCCTGCCGACAACGGCTGTGTTTTCTGTAATACAGCACTGTCTTGTCTAATTAGATAAAGTTTGTGATCATGGCTATTGTCAAGGTGTCACTGATGCTGTACGTACCTCAGCAAATTTGGAATTTCGGACCAAGTGCAGCCATGGGAACAAGGCACACTCTTGACAACTACTGTTGAAGGCATCAGGGTTGACTTGGCTTGTGGGATTTTATTTAGAGACCAGTCTGGTGAAATGAGACCAGCTGTTGGCCGTTGTTCAATAACGAGTTGTTTACAAAGGTAAACAGGTTCTGCAGAGTCAGCATGGCCAAGTGTTCTAATGAGCTATACAAAGTGCACTTCCTTCCACTGTGTATGAAGACTTTTGGTTTCCCAAAGAAGGTATGGGTTTGAGTAAAAGTCTTGTCAATATATTTTGAACATGAGTATGAACTCAGCAGTAGATACTTAAGTGACCAGACTATTGCATTTTAGTTTCACAAGAAATACAGATTGTTACAATTCAGCATAGCCGATTACTCTCGGGCACTTGACAAAGGATGACTCCTACAGCAAATTGGGCTTTCTGCCTCCAAATGAAAGCATGGATTCAAAATGCACTGCTGAAAGTTGCTTTGCTGGGACGAGACTGGTTTCGGTTTTGTTTCCCTTGATTCCAATATTGCCATATGTCAGGATGGCTGAGTGGTCTAAGGCGCCAGACTCAAGAGATGCATCTTTCCTTAGTGATTTGGGCTTTCTGGTCTCTGAATGGAGGCGTGGGTTCAAATCCCACTCCCGACACCCTCATTTCAATGTGATTTTTGATTCGGCTCTTGACACTTGTCTGAAAGACTTCACTGCAGGTTTTGCATTAATCATTGTATTATACGCTCATGATGTTGTAACCATCAAAATGTGCTGTTTAGTCTTAAAACCTGATTGTGTAAAACCGAGGAGACATTACAATAAGTGGATTTATTGTGATCCCGATGAGCCCCTTCCGACCAAAGTCACCACGAGCCTTACCATTGGATGTCTTTTAATGGAGATGGTTCTTGTGACATGCATGGAACAGAATGACAGCCAATCAAGAAGCCAGTTGAAGCTCATACTGTTGCCGAAAATCAGAAATGGGGGCAATCACTGGTGTTGATGCCAATGTTAACACATAAAGCTGAAGTGCGAAGTTGTTGTGGCCGAGTGGTTAAGGCGATGGACTTGAAATCCATTGGGGTTTACCCACGTAGGTTCGAATCCTGCCGACAACGCAATCACTTTCTGAATTTTAGCTCTCTTTCTTCTTTTGGGTTCAGTTCCATCAGAAAAATGGTGATGTCATCAAAATATGACTGGTTCCTCAGCAAATCGGGTCTTCTCATCAAATTCCAGTCTGTATTCAAAGCCCACTGTTGAAGGTGTGTCTGCCGAGTTCATTTCTCGGAACTTACAAAAGCTGTTAAAGGTTTGAGACCATCTGTAGGCTGTATGAGATGCTGTTTCTTTCTGCACTTCTCTGACTGGTCTATTCAGTAAGCACTAGTGTTAATATTAAATGTGAGTTTTTAAGGTTGTCGTGGCCGAGTGGTTAAGGCGATGGACTAGAAATCCATTGGGGTCTCCCCTCGTAGGTTCGAATCCTGCCGACAACGGCTGTGTTTTCTGTAATACAGCACTGTCTTGTCTAATTAGATAAAGTTTGTGATCATGGCTATTGTCAAGGTGTCACTGATGCTGTAAGTACCTCAGCAAATTTGGAATTTGGACCAAGTGCAGCCATGGAAACAAGGCACACTCTTGACAACTACTGTTCAAGGCATCAGGGTTGACTTGGCTTCTGGGATTTTATTTAGAGACCAGGCTGTTGAAATGAGACCAGCTGTTGGCCGTTGTTCAATAACGAGTTGTTTACAAAGGTAAACGGGTTCTTCAGTCAGCATGGCCAAGTGTTCTAATGAGCTATACAAAGTGAACTTCCTTCCACTGTGTATGAAGACTTTTGGTTTCCCAAAGAAGGTATGGGTTTGAGTAAAAGTCTTGTCAATATATTTTGAACATGAGTATGAACTCAGCAGTAGATACTTAAGTGACCAGACTATTGCATTTTAGTTTCACAAGAAATACAGATTGTTACAATTCAGCATAGCCGATTACTCTCGGGCACTTGACAAAGGATGACTCCTACAGCAAATTGGGCTTTCTGCCTCCAAATGAAAGCATGGATTCAAAATGCACTGCTGAAAGTTGCTTTGCTGGGACGAGACTGGTTTCGGTTTTGTTTCCCTTGATTTGAATATTGCCATATGTCAGGATGGCCGAGTGGTCTAAGGCGCCGAACTCAGGCGATGCATCTTTCCTTAGTGATTTGGGCTTTCTGGTCTCTGAATGGAGGCGTGGGTTCAAATCCCACTCCTGACACCCTCTTTTCAATGTGATTTTTGATTCGGCTCTTGACACTTGTCTGAAAGACTTCACTGCAGGTTTTGCATTAATCATTGTATTATACGCTCATGATGTTGTAACCATCAAAATGTGCTGTTTAGTCTTAAAACCTGATTGTGTAAAACCGAGGAGACATTACAATAAGTGGATTTATTGTGATCCCGATGAGCCCCTTCCGACCAAAGTCACCACGAGCCTTACCATTGGATGTCTTTTAATGGAGATGGTTCTTGTGACATGCATGGAACAGAATGACAGCCAATCAAGAAGCCAGTTGAAGCTCATACTGTTGCCGAAAATCAGAAATGGGGGCAATCACTGGTGTTGATGCTAATGTTAACACATAAAGCTGAATCGTGAAGTTGTTGTGGCCGAGTGGTTAAGGCGATGGACTTGAAATCTATTGGGGTTTACCCACGTAGGTTCGAATCCTGCCGACAATGCAATCACTTTCTGAATTTTAGCTCTCTTTCTTCTTTTGGGTTCAGTTCCATCAGAAAAATGGTGGTCATCAAAATGTTACTGGTTCCTCAGCAAATCGGGTCTTCTGATCAAATTCCAGTCTGGATTCAAAGCCCACTGTTGAAGGTGTGTCTGCCGAGTTCATTTCTCGGAACTTACAAAAGCTGTTAAAGGTTTGAGACCATCTGTAGGCTGTATGAGATGCTGTTTCTTTCTGCCCTTCTCTGACTGGTCTATTCAACAAGCACTAGTGTTAATATTAAATGTGAGTTTTTAAGGTTGTCGTGGCCGAGTGGTTAAGGCGATGGACTAGAAATCCATTGGGGTCTCCCCTCGTAGGTTCGAATCCTGCCGACAACGGCTGTGTTTTCTGTAATACAGCACTGTCTTGTCTAATTAGATAAAGTTTGTGATCATGGCTATTGTCAAGGTGTCACTGATGCTGTAAGTACCTCAGCAAATTTGGAATTTGGACCAAGTGCAGCCATGGGAACAAGGCACACTCTTGACAACTACTGTTGAAGGCATCAGGGTTGACTTGGCTTCTGGGATTTTATTTAGAGACCAGGCTGTTGAAATGAGACCAGCTGTTGGCCGTTGTTCAATAACGAGTTGTTTACAAAGGTAAACGGGTTCTTCAGTCAGCATGGCCAAGTGTTCTAATGAGCTATACAAAGTGAACTTCCTTCCACTGTGTATGAAGACTTTTGGTTTCCCAAAGAAGGTATGGGTTTGAGTAAAAGTCTTGTCAATATATTTTGAACATGAGTATGAACTCAGCAGTAGATACTTAAGTGACCAGACTATTGCATTTTAGTTTCACAAGAAATACAGATTGTTACAATTCAGCATAGCCGATAACTCTCGGGCACTTGACAAAGGATGACTCCTACAGCAAATTGGGCTTTCTGCCTCCAAATGAAAGCATGGATTCAAAATGCACTGCTGAAAGTTGCTTTGCTGGGACGAGACTGGTTTCGGTTTTGTTTCCCTTGATTCCAATATTGCCATATGTCAGGATGGCCGAGTGGTCTAAGGCGCCAGACTCAAGAGATGCATCTTTCCTTAGTGATTTGGGCTTTCTGGTCTCTGAATGGAGGCGTGGGTTCAAATCCCACTCCTGACACCCTCTTTTCAATGTGATTTTTGATTCGGCTCTTGACACGTGTCTGAAAGACTTCACTGCAGGTTTTGCATTAATCATTGTATTATACGCTCATGATGTTGTAACCATCAAAATGTGCTGTTTAGTCTTAAAACCTGATTGTGTAAAACCGAGGAGACATTACAATAAGTGGATTTATTGTGATCCCGATGAGCCCCTTCCGACCAAAGTCACCACGAGCCTTACCATTGGATGTCTTTTAATGGAGATGGTTCTTGTGACATGCATGGAACAGAATGACAGCCAATCAAGAAGCCAGTTGAAGCTCATACTGCTGCCGAAAATCAGAAATGGGGGCAATCACTGGTGTTGATGCTAATGTTAACACATAAAGCTGAAGCGTGAAGTTGTTGTGGCTGAGTGGTTAAGGCGATGGACTTGAAATCCATTGGGGTTTACCCACGTAGGTTCGAATCCTGCCGACAACGCAATCACTTTCTGAATTTTAGCTCTCTTTCTTCTTTTGGGTTCAGTTCCATCAGAAAAATTGTGATGTCATCAAAATATGACTGGTTCCTCAGAAAATCGGGTCTTCTGATCAAATTCCAGTCTGGATTCAAAGCCCACTGTTGAAGGTGTGTCTGCCGAGTTCATTTCTCGGAACTTACAAAAGCTGTTAAAGGTTTGAGACCATCTGTAGGCTGTATGAGATGCTGTTTCTTTCTGCCCTTCTCTGACTGGTCTATTCAACAAGCACTAGTGTTAATATTTAATGTGAGTTTTTAAGGTTGTCGTGGCCGAGTGGTTAAGGCGATGGACTAGAAATCCATTGGGGTCTCCCCTCGTAGGTTCGAATCCTGCCGACAACGGCTGTGTTTTCTGTAATACAGCACTGTCTTGTCTAATTAGATAAAGTTTGTGATCATGGCTATTGGCAAGGTGTCACTGATGCTGTAAGTACCTCAGCAAATTTGGAATTTCGGACCAAGTGCAGCCATGGGAACAAGGCACACTCTTGACAACTACTGTTGAAGGCATCAGGGTTGACTTGGCTTGTGGGATTTTATTTAGAGACCAGTCTGTTGAAATGAGACCAGCTGTTGGCCGTTGTTCAATAACGAGTTGTTTACAAAGGTAAACAGGTTCTTCAGAGTCAGCATGGCCAAGTGTTCTAATGAGCTATACAAAGTGCACTTCCTTCCACTGTGTATGAAGACTTTTGGTTTCCCAAAGAAGGTATGGGTTTGAGTAAAAGTCTTGTCAATATATTTTGAACATGAGTATGAACTCAGCAGTAGATACTTAAGT
Organism: Festucalex cinctus; assembly: GCF_051991245.1. Lineage (NCBI taxonomy): Eukaryota > Metazoa > Chordata > Actinopteri > Syngnathiformes > Syngnathidae > Festucalex > Festucalex cinctus. The sequence goes on along the minus strand of NC_135418.1, from coordinate 8,652,786 downwards.
GACCAGACTATAGCATTTTAGTTTCACAAGAAATACAGATTGTTACAATTCAGCATAGCCGATTACTCTCGGGCACTTGACAAAGGATGACTCCTACAGCAAATTGGGCTTTCTGCCTCCAAATGAAAGCATGGATTCAAAATGCACTGCTGAAAGTTGCTTTGCTGGGACTAGACTGGTTTCGGTTTTGTTTCCCTTGATTCCAATATTGCCATATGTCAGGATGGCCGAGTGGTCTAAGGCGCCAGACTCAAGAGATGCATCTTTCCTTAGTGATTTGGGCTTTCTGGTCACTGAATGGAGGCGTGGGTTCAAATCCCACTCCTGACACCCTCTTTTCAATGTGATTTTTGATTCGGCTCTTGACACTTGTCTGAAAGACTTCACTGCAGGTTTTGCATTAATCATTGTATTATACGCTCATGATGTTGTAACCATCAAAATGTGCTGTTTAGTCTTAAAACCTGATTGTGTAAAACCGAGGAGACATTACAATAAGTGGATTTATTGTGATCCCGATGAGCCCCTTCCGACCAAAGTCAGCACGAGCCTTACCATTGGATGTCTTTTAATGGAGATGGTTCTTGTGACATGCATGGAACAGAATGACAGCCAATCAAGAAGCCAGTTGAAGCTCATACTGTTGCCGAAAATCAGAAATGGGGGCAATCACTGGTGTTGATGCTAATGTTAACACATAAAGCTGAAGCGTGAAGTTGTTGTGGCCGAGTGGTTAAGGCGATGGACTAGAAATCCATTGGGGTCTCCCCTCGTAGGTTAGAATCCTGCTGACAACGGCTGTGTTTTCTGTAATACAGCACTGTCTTGTCTAATTAGATAAAGTTTGTGATCATGGCTATTGTCAAGGTGTCACTGATGCTGTAAGTACCTCAGCAAATTTGGAATTTGGACCAAGTGCAGCCATGGAAACAAGGCACACTCTTGACAACTACTGTTTAAGGCATCAGGGTTGACTTGGCTTCTGGGATTTTATTTAGAGACCAGGCTGTTGAAATGAGACCAGCTGTTGGCCGTTGTTCAATAACGAGTTGTTTACAAAGGTAAACGGGTTCTTCAGTCAGCATGGCCAAGTGTTCTAATGAGCTATACAAAGTGAACTTCCTTCCACTGTGTATGAAGACTTTTGGTTTCCCAAAGAAGGTATGGGTTTGAGTAAAAGTCTTGTCAATATATTTTGAACATGAGTATGAACTCAGCAGTAGATACTTAAGTGACCAGACTATTGCATTTTAGTTTCACAAGAAATACAGATTGTTACAATTCAGCATAGCCGATTACTCTCGGGCACTTGACAAAGGATGACTCCTACAGCAAATTGGGCTTTCTGCCTCCAAATGAAAGCATGGATTCAAAATGCACTGCTGAAAGTTGCTTTGCTGGGATGAGACTGGTTTCGGTTTTGTTTCCCTTGATTTGAATTTTGCCATATGTCAGGATGGCCGAGTGGTCTAAGGCGCCGAACTCAGGAGATGCATCTTTCCTTAGTGATTTGGGCTTTCTGGTCTCTGAATTGAGGCATGGGTTCAAATTCCACTCCTGACACCCTCTTTTCAATGTGATTTTTGATTCGACTCTTGACACTTGTCTGAAAGACTTCACTGCAGGTTTTGCATTAATCATTGTATTATACGCTCATGATGTTGTAACCATCAAAATGTGCTGTTTAGTCTTAAAACCTGATTGTGTAAAACCGAGGAGACATTACAATAAGTGGATTTATTGTGATCCCGATGAGCCCCTTCCGACCAAAGTCACCACGAGCCTTACCATTGGATGTCTTTTAATGGAGATGGTTCTTGTGACATGCATGGAACAGAATGACAGCCAATCAAGAAGCCAGTTGAAGCTCATACTGTTGCCGAAAATCAGAAATGGGGGCAATCACTGGTGTTGATGCTAATGTTAACACATAAAGCTGAATCGTGAAGTTGTTGTGGCCGAGTGGTTAAGGCGATGGACTTGAAATCCATTGGGGTTTACCCACGTAGGTTCGAATCCTGCCGACAACGCAATCACTTTCTGAATTTTAGCTCTCTTTCTTCTTTTGGGTTCAGTTCCATCAGAAAAATGGTGATGTCATCAAAATATGACTGGTTCCTCAGAAAATCGGGTCTTCTGATCAAATTCCAGTCTGGATTCAAAGCCCACTGTTGAAGGTGTGTCTGCCGAGTTCATTTCTCGGAACTTACAAAAGCTGTTAAAGGTTTGAGACCATCTGTAGGCTGTATGAGATGCTGTTTCTTTCTGCCCTTCTCTGACTGGTCTATTCAACAAGCACTAGTGTTAATATTAAATGTGAGTTTTTAAGGTTGTCGTGGCCGAGTGGTTAAGGCGATGGACTAGAAATCCATTGGGGTCTCCCCTCGTAGGTTAGAATCCTGCTGACAACGGCTGTGTTTTCTGTAATACAGCACTGTCTTGTCTAATTAGATAAAGTTTGTGATCATGGCTATTGTCAAGGTGTCACTGATGCTGTAAGTACCTCAGCAAATTTGGAATTTGGACCAAGTGCAGCCATGGGAACAAGGCACACTCTTGACAACTACTGTTGAAGGCATCAGGGTTGACTTGGCTTCTGGGATTTTATTTAGAGACCAGTCTGTTGAAATGAGACCAGCTGTTGGCCGTTGTTCAATAACGAGTTGTTTACAAAGGTAAACAGGTTCTTCAGAGTCAGCATGGCCAAGTGTTCTAATGAGCTATACAAAGTGCACTTCCTTCCACTGTGTATGAAGACTTTTGGTTTCCCAAAGAAAGTATGGGTTTGAGTAAAAGTCTTGTCAATATATTTTGAACATGAGTATGAACTCAGCAGTAGATACTTAAGTGACCAGACTATTGCATTTTAGTTTCACAAGAAATACAGATTGTTACAATTCAGCATAGCCGATTACTCTCGGGCACTTGACAAAGGATGACTCCTACAGCAAATTGGGCTTTCTGCCTCCAAATGAAAGCATGGATTCAAAATGCACTGCTGAAAGTTGCTTTGCTGGGACGAGACTGGTTTCGGTTTTGTTTCCCTTGATTCCAATATTGCCATATGTCAGGATGGCCGAGTGGTCTAAGGCGCCAGACTCAAGAGATGCATCTTTCCTTAGTGATTTGGGCTTTCTGGTCTCTGAATGGAGGCGTGGGTTCAAATCCCACTCCTGACATCCTCTTTTCAATGTGATTTTTGATTCGGCTCTTGACACTTGTCTGAAAGACTTCACTGCAGGTTTTGCATTAATCATTGTATTATACGCTCATGATGTTGTAACCATCAAAATGTGCTGTTTAGTCTTAAAACCTGATTGTGTAAAACCGAGGAGACATTACAATAAGTGGATTTATTGTGATCCCGATGAGCCCCTTCCGACCAAAGTCACCACGAGCCTTACCATTGGATGTCTTTTAATGGAGATGGTTCTTGTGACATGCATGGAACAGAATGACAGCCAATCAAGAAGCCAGTTGAAGCTCATACTGTTGCCGAAAATCAGAAATGGGGGCAATCACTGGTGTTGATGCTAATGTTAACACATAAAGCTGAAGCGTGAAGTTGTTGTGGCCGAGTGGTTAAGGCGATGGACTTGAAATCCATTGGGGTTTACCCACGTAGGTTCGAATCCTGCCGACAACGCAATCACTTTCTGAATTTTAGCTCTCTTTCTTCTTTTGGGTTCAGTTCCATCAGAAAAATGGTGATGTCATCAAAATATGACTGGTTCCTCAGAAAATCGGGTCTTCTGATCAAATTCCAGTCTGGATTCAAAGCCCACTGTTGAAGGTGTGTCTGCCGAGTTCATTTCTCGGAACTTACAAAAGCTGTTAAAGGTTTGAGACCATCTGTAGGCTGTATGAGATGCTGTTTCTTTCTGCCCTTCTCTGACTGGTCTATTCAACAAGCACTAGTGTTAATATTAAATGTGAGTTTTTAAGGTTGTCGTGGCCGAGTGGTTAAGGCGATGGAGTAGAAATCCATTGGGGTCTCCCCTCGTAGGTTAGAATCCTGCCGACAACGGCTGTGTTTTCTGTAATACAGCACTGTCTTGTCTAATTAGATAAAGTTTGTGATCATGGCTATTGGCAAGGTGTCACTGATGCTGTAAGTACCTCAGCAAATTTGGAATTTCGGACCAAGTGCAGCCATGGGAACAAGGCACACTCTTGACAACTACTGTTGAAGGCATCAGGGTTGACTTGGCTTGTGGGATTTTATTTAGAGACCAGTCTGTTGAAATGAGACCAGCTGTTGGCCGTTGTTCAATAACGAGTTGTTTACAAAGGTAAACAGGTTCTTCAGAGTCAGCATGGCCAAGTGTTCTAATGAGCTATACAAAGTGCACTTCCTTCCACTGTGTATGAAGACTTTTGGTTTCCCAAAGAAGGTATGGGTTTGAGTAAAAGTCTTGTCAATATATTTTGAACATGGGTATGAACTCAGCAGTAGATACTTAAGTGACCAGACTATTGCATTTTAGTTTCACAAGAAATACAGATTGTTACAATTCAGCATAGCCGATTACTCTCGGGCACTTGACAAAGGATGACTCCTACAGCAAATTGGGCTTTCTGCCTCCAAATGAAAGCATGGATTCAAAATGCACTGCTGAAAGTTGCTTTGCTGGGACGAGACTGGTTTCGGTTTTGTTTCCCTTGATTCCAATATTGACATATGTCAGGATGGCAGAGTGGTCTAAGGCGCCAGACTCAAGAGATGCATCTTTCCTTAGTGATTTGGGCTTTCTGGTCTCTGAATGGAGGCGTGGGTTCAAGTCCCACTGCTGACACCCTCTTTTCAATGTGATTTTTGATTCGGCTCTTGACACTTGTCTGAAAGACTTCACTGCAGGTTTTGCATTAATCATTGTATTATACGCTCATGATGTTGTAACCATCAAAATGTGCTGTTTAGTCTTAAAACCTGATTGTGTAAAACCGAGGAGACATTACAATAAGTGGATTTATTGTGATCCCGATGAGCCCCTTCCGACCAAAGTCACCACGAGCCTTACCATTGGATGTCTTTTAATGGAGATGGTTCTTGTGACAGGGCGGCACGGTAGTCGAGTGGTTAGCACGTCCGCTTCCCAGTTCTGAGGTCTCCGGTTCGAGTCCAGGCTCGGACCTTCCTGGGTGGAGTTTGCATGTTCTCCCCGTGCCCGCGTGGGTCTTCTCCGGGTACTCCGGTCTCCTCCCACATTCCAAAGACATGCATGGCAGGTTAATTGGGCGCTCCGAATTGTCCCTAGGTGTGCGTGTGAGTGTGGATGGTTGTTCGTCTCTGTGTGCCCTGCGATTGGTTGGCAACCAGTCCAGGGTGTCCCCCGCCTACTGCCCAGAGCCAGCTGAGATAGGCGCCAGCAGCCCCCGCGACCCTTGTGAGGAATAAGCGGTCAAGAAAATGGATGGATGGATGGATGGGTTCTTGTGACATGCATGGAACAGAATGACAGCCAATCAAGAAGCCAGTTGAAGCTCATACTGTTGCCGAAAATCAGAAATGGGGGCAATCACTGGTGTTGATGCTAATGTTAACACATAAAGCTGAAGCGTGAAGTTGTTGTGGCCGAGTGGTTAAGGCGATGGACTTGAAATCCATTGGGGTTTACCCACGTAGGTACGAATCCTGCCGACAACGCAATCACTTTCTGAATTTTAGCTCTCTTTCTTCTTTTGGGTTCAGTTCCATCAGAAAAATGGTGATGTCATCAAAATGTGACTGGTTCCTCAGCAAATCGGGTCTTCTGATCAAATTCCAGTCTGGATTCAAAGCCCACTGTTGAAGGTGTGTCTGCCGAGTTCATTTCTCGGAACTTACAAAAGCTGTTAAAGGTTTGAGACCATCTGTAGGCTGTATGAGATGCTGTTTCTTTCTGCCCTTCTCTGACTGGTCTATTCAACAAGCACTAGTGTTAATATTAAATGTGAGTTTTTAAGGTTGTCGTGGCCGAGTGGTTAAGGCGATGGACTAGAAATCCATTGGGGTCTCCCCTCGTAGGTTCGAATCCTGACGACAACGGCTGTGTTTTCTGTAATACAGCACTGTCTTGTCTAATTAGATAAAGTTTGTGATCATGGCTATTGTCAAGGTGTCACTGATGCTGTAAGTACCTCAGCAAATTTGGAATTTGGACCAAGTGCAGCCATGGGAACAAGGCACACTCTTGACAACTACTGTTGAAGGAATCAGGGTTGACTTGGCTTCTGGGATTTTATTTAGAGACCAGGCTGTTGAAATGAGACCAGCTGTTGGCCGTTGTTCAATAACGAGTTGTTTACAAAGGTAAACGGGTTCTTCAGTCAGCATGGCCAAGTGTTCTAATGAGCTATACAAAGTGAACTTCCTTCCACTGTGTATGAAGACTTTTGGTTTCCCAAAGAAGGTATGGGTTTGAGTAAAAGTCTTGTCAATATATTTTGAACATGAGTATGAACTCAGCAGTAGATACTTAAGTGACCAGACTATTGCATTTTAGTTTCACAAGAAATACAGTTTGTTACAATTCAGCATAGCCGATTACTCTCGGGCACTTGACAAAGGATGACTCCTACAGCAAATTGGGCTTTCTGCCTCCAAATGAAAGCATGGATTCAAAATGCACTGCTGAAAGTTGCTTTGCTGGGACGAGACTGGTTTCGGTTTTGTTTCCCTTGATTCCAATATTGACATATGTCAGGATGCCCGAGTGGTCTAAGGCGCCAGACTCAAGAGATGCATCTTTCCTTAGTGATTTGGGCTTTCTGGTCTCTGAATGGAGGCGTGGGTTCAAATCCCACTCCTGACACCCTCTTTTCAATGTGATTTTTGATTCGGCTCTTGACACTTGTCTGAAAGACTTCACTGCAGGTTTTGCATTAATCATTGTATTATACGCTCATGATGTTGTAACCATCAAAATGTGCTGTTTAGTCTTAAAACCTGATTGTGTAAAACCGAGGAGACATTACAATAAGTGGATTTATTGTGATCCCGATGAGCCCCTTCCGACCAAAGTCACCACGAGCCTTACCATTGGATGTCTTTTAATGGAGATGGTTCTTGTGACATGCATGGAACAGAATGACAGCCAATCAAGAAGCCAGTTGAAGCTCATACTTTTGCCGAAAATCAGTAATGGGGGCAATCACTGGTGTTGATGCTAATGTTAACACATAAAGCTGAAGCGTGAAGTTGTTGTGGCTGAGTGGTTAAGGTGATGGACTTGAAATCCATTGGGGTTTACCCACGTAGGTTCGAATCCTGCCGACAACGCAATCACTTTCTGAATTTTAGCTCTCTTTCTTCTTTTGGGTTCAGTTCCATCAGAAAAATGGTGATGTCATCAAAATATGACTGGTTCCTCAGCAAATCGGGTCTTCTGATCAAATTCCAGTCTGGATTCAAAGCCCACTGTTGAAGGTGTGTCTGCCGAGTTCATTTCTCGGAACTTACAAAAGCTGTTAAAGGTTTGAGACCATCTGTAGGCTGTATGAGATGCTGTTTCTTTCTGCCCTTCTCTGACTGGTCTATTCAACAAGCACTAGTGTTAATATTAAATGGGAGTTTTTAAGGTTGTCGTGGCCGAGTGGTTAAGGCGATGGACTAGAAATCCATTGGGGTCTCCCCTCGTAGGTTCGAATCCTGCCGACAACGGCTGTGTTTTCTGTAATACAGCACTGTCTTGTCTAATTAGATAAAGTTTGTGATCATGGCTATTGTCAAGGTGTCACTGATGCTGTACGTACCTCAGCAAATTTGGAATTTCGGACCAAGTGCAGCCATGGGAACAAGGCACACTCTTGACAACTACTGTTGAAGGCATCAGGGTTGACTTGGCTTGTGGGATTTTATTTAGAGACCAGTCTGGTGAAATGAGACCAGCTGTTGGCCGTTGTTCAATAACGAGTTGTTTACAAAGGTAAACAGGTTCTTCAGAGTCAGCATGGCCAAGTGTTCTAATGAGCTATACAAAGTGCACTTCCTTCCACTGTGTATGAAGACTTTTGGTTTCCCAAAGAAGGTATGGGATTGAGTAAAAGTCTTGTCAATATATTTTGAACATGAGTATGAACTCAGCAGTAGATACTTAAGTGACCAGACTATTGCATTTTAGTTTCACAAGAAATACAGATTGTTACAATTCAGCATAGCCGATTACTCTCGGGCACTTGACAAAGGATGACTCCTACAGCAAATTGGGCTTTCTGCCTCCAAATGAAAGCATGGATTCAAAATGCACTGCTGAAAGTTGCTTTGCTGGGACGAGACTGGTTTCGGTTTTGTTTCCCTTGATTCCAATATTGCCATATGTCAGGATGGCTGAGTGGTCTAAGGCGCCAGACTCAAGAGATGCATCTTTCCTTAGTGATTTGGGCTTTCTGGTCTCTGAATGGAGGCGTGGGTTCAAATCCCACTCCTGACACCCTCTTTTCAATGTGATTTTTGATTCGGCTCTTGACACTTGTCTGAAAGACTTCACTGCAGGTTTTGCATTAATCATTGTATTATACACTCATGATGTTGTAACCATCAAAATGTGCTGTTTAGTCTTAAAACCTGATCGTGTAAAACCGAGGAGACATTACAATAAGTGGATTTATTGTGATCCCGATGAGCCCCTTCCGACCAAAGTCACCACGAGCCTTACCATTGGATGTCTTTTAATGGAGATGGTTCTTGTGACATGCATGGAACAGAATGACAGCCAATCAAGAAGCCAGTTGAAGCTCATACTGTTGCCGAAAATCAGAAATGGGGGCAATCACTGGTGTTGATGCTAGAGATCGACCGATATGCTTTTTTCAGGGCCGATACCGATTCCGATTATCGGTAGTCAAGGAGGCAGATAACCGATATTTGAAGCCGATATTCATTTGCAGTAAAAGTTAAAATGTTGGCACCAAATTTTTGAATAATGCAAACCCTAACCGTTCTTTACAATGGATTCTCACACTACACTTTTCATTTTACATCCTTCTATCTGCAATAAGACGTTGGTGGCGGGGGGAGTTAAATGTGGGGGCCAATGTGACATTACCTTTTATAGCATTTGGGATACTTGTAGTTTTATTCTATAAATGTTATATTTTTATATTTTGAAGTAATAGGAGGAACCCTGTCATTCAAAATGTGCATCAGCTGTGGCATTACTTATTACTACAGCAAAAATAAATAAAAAAATTCCATGAGAAAAACTATTCATCCCTGAACACCATACAGTTCTTGTAGACCTTATTATGATTATTGTTATTGTTACCATATAGACAGTTTTGATAAGCTGAGGATCTTAAATCGAGAACAGCAATATCATGCTACTCCTCTCTACAAGAGAACTGTCAAAAGACACTTCATCATGTAGTTTACTGCCACTTAGGATGCCCCAATCAACGCAGAAAAAGGGTTGACTAAAATAACTTGGTTATAATAATAGTAAGAATAACTTGGTTAAACAGACATTGTTGCGGTGGACCGCTGCCAGTTTCTGCTGTTTAATGTGTTTTACACTTATAGACACGTGTGTGTATATGGGCACACTATTCTCTCACTACTGTACTGTACTGTATCACTTAATGGCACAGATGTACTTGTCTAAGTAATAACTGGGCTGCAACATTGCTAATTCACATTAACAAGCACTGTCTTAGCTGTCCACATGAATAGTTACTAACACACGAGAAAGTTATACAACACACCAAACATGAGCTCATTATTCAAAGTATGATGCACGTAACGAAATTACATCACTGAACATTAATTGCAGCCGTGTACGGCCGTAGATGTTACATATTAGTGGCATCCATTGAGAGGATAATGTCCCAAATGACGGCAGACATGACGTGAAAAGAGAGACAAAACGAGCAAATAAGCACACTATACTTTAGTGCACTTCTCTACTAATGCCAAACATACGGAAGAGGACACGTTCGTGTAGTTAAACGGTGTTTGAGACACTTAATTTGTTACGGAGCGGACTTTAACGAGGTGCACAACGAGCTGTCAATCAAATCGACGTCGAAGCTTAAGGCACACAATGGCAAACCAGTGCGACAAATAAACACAATATAAAGTAACTAAACGCTATTTAGTGTCATTGTGGCATCTCACTGCATAATAACCGCTATGCAACAAGTAATGGACGTGACCCAGAATGCAATGTGTGCGTCACGAGAGGTAAATATAATGACGTTACTCTACTCTTAACATGGAACTAGACAATATAATAATGACAACTGTTAATATTTGGAACCTTTCTAACAAACATTATTTACTTAATTAAGTGAAAATGTGTGTGATTCCCTCCCCGAGTAGTTCAAGTAGCGAATTAGCTACTGGGTGTTAGCCTACATGCTAAGCTGAACACACCACTGTTAGCTAGCGGGGATTCAATGCAAGGCAATGCAGCTCCATTCATATAGTGCATTTAATACACAACATAATTCAATGTGTTTAGCTTATCATGGTGAAACGATCGGCGGAGTCTCTTCTCTTTTAACTTACCTTCGAAGCATGTGTCTGTCGCGTTGTGTACGTGGGTGCGTGTGTGACCGGCTACTGTGATACAGGCATACACTACTGATTGGTTCTGGCTCTTGCACGGCTAACCAATCAAATGCTGCTATGGGCGTTACATTGCTGGAGTTGGACTCCATAACAGACAGAGACGCTCTGGGCTGCATTCGAAGCGAAAAGACGGAGTTTTAAATGGATCGCTCATATCGGCCGTCAGATTAATAAAACAGACCGATACCGATATGTACCAATATGTCAAATATCGGCCCCGATTATCGGCCCGACCGATTATCGGTCGATCTCTAGTTGATGCTAATGTTAACACATAAAGCTGAAGCATGAAGTTGTTGTGGCCGAGTGGTTAAGGCGATGGACTTGAAATTCATTGGGGTTTACCCATGTAGGTTCGAATCCTGCCGACAACGCAATCACTTTCTGAATTTTAGCTCTCTTTCTTCTTTTGGGTTCAGTTCCATCAGAAAAATGGTGATGTCATCAAAATATGACTGGTTCCTCAGCAAATCGGGTCTTCTGATCAAATTCCAGTCTGGATTCAAAGCCCACTGTTGAAGGTGTGTCTGCCGAGTTCATTTCTCGGAACTTACAAAAGCTGTTAAAGGTTTGAGACCATCTGTAGGCTGTATGAGATGCTGTTTCTTTCTGCCCTTCTCTGACTGGTCTATTCAACAAGCACTAGTGTTAATATTAAATGTGAGTTTTTAAGGTTGTCGTGGCCGAGTGGTTAAGGCGATGGACTAGAAATCAATTGGGGTCTCCCCTCGTAGGTTCGAATCCTGCCGACAACGGCTGTGTTTTCTGTAATACAGCACTGTCTTGTCTAATTAGATAAAGTTTGTGATCATGGCTATTGTCAAGGTGTCACTGATGCTGTAAGTACCTCAGCAAATTTGGAATTTGGACCAAGTGCAGCCATGGGAACAAGGCACACTCTTGACAACTACTGTTGAAGGCATCAGGGTTGACTTGGCTTGTGGGATTTTATTTAGAGACCAGGCTGTTGAAATGAGACCAGCTGTTGGCCGTTGTTCAATAACGAGTTGTTTACAAAGGTAAACAGGTTCTTCAGAGTCAGCATGGCCAAGTGTTCTAATGAGCTATACAAAGTGCACTTCCTTCCACTGTGTATGAAGACTTTTGGTTTCCCAAAGAAGGTATGGGTTTGAGTAAAAGTCTTGTCAATATATTTTGAACATGAGTATGAACTCAGCAGTAGATACTTAAGTGACCAGACTATTGCATTTTAGTTTCACAAGAAATACAGATTGTTACAATTCAGCATAGCCGATTACTCTCGGGCACTTGACAAAGGATGACTCCTACAGCAAATTGGGCTTTCTGCCTCCAAATGAAAGCATGGATTCAAAATGCACTGCTGAAAGTTGCTTTGCTGGGACGAGACTGGTTTCGGTTTTGTTTCCCTTGATTTGATTTTTGCCATATGTCAGGATGGCCGAGTGGTCTAAGGCGGCAAACTCAAGAGATGCATCTTTCCTTAGTGATTTGGGCTTTCTGGTCTCTGAATGGAGGCGTGGGTTCAAGTCCCACTGCTGACACCCTCTTTTCAATGTGATTTTTGATTCGGCTCTTGACACTTGTCTGAAAGACTTCACTGCAGGTTTTGCATTAATCATTGTATTATACGCTCATGATGTTGTAACCATCAAAATGTGCTGTTTAGTCTTAAAACCTGATTGTGTAAAACCGAGGAGACATTACAATAAGTGGATTTATTGTGATCCCGATGAGCCCCTTCCGACCAAAGTCACCACGAGCCTTACCATTGGATGTCTTTTAATGGAGATGGTTCTTGTGACAGCAACCAGTCCAGGGTGTCCCCCGCCTACTGCCCAGAGCCAGCTGAGATAGGCGCCAGCAGCCCCCGCGACCCTTGTGAGGAATAAGCGGTCAAGAAAATGGATGGATGGAGGGTTCTTGTGACATGCATGGAACAGAATGACAGCCAATCAAGAAGCCAGTTGAAGCTCATACTGTTGCCGAAAATCAGAAATGGGGGCAATCACTGGTGTTGATGCTAATGTTAACACATAAAGCTTAAGTGCGAAGTTGTTGTGGCCGAGTGGTTAAGGCGATGGACTTGAAATCCATTGGGGTTTACCCACGTAGGTTCGAATCCTGCCGACAATGCAATCACTTTCTGAATTTTAGCTCTCTTTCTTCTTTTGGGTTCAGTTCCATCAGAAAAATGGTGATGTCATCAAAATGTGACTGGTTCCTCAGCAAATCGGGTCTTCTGATCAAATTCCAGTCTGGATTCAAAGCCCACTGTTGAAGGTGTGTCTGCCGAGTTCATTTCTCTGAACTTACAAAAGCTGTTAAAGGTTTGAGACCATCTGTAGGCTGTATGAGATGCTGTTTCTTTCTGCCCTTCTCTGACTGGTCTATTCAACAAGCACTAGTGTTAATATTAAATGTGCGTTTTTAAGGTTGTCGTGGCCGCACCCGCCAGTTTCTGGACTGCCTCCGAGGTCCTAACACATCCTAACATTTTCCGAACACATCCTAACATTTTCCGAACACATCCTAACAGGTCCGAACACATTCCGAACGAGATCAAAGCGTTTCAAGCTATGTCCGAACGCAGGTCCGAACAGTTCCGAACGAGCATGCCGGGTCACGTGATGCAAAGGGGCGTGAAGATGGGCGTGGTCGAATGTCGGCCATTTTTTTTTTCACCGCATCGCACCGGATGAATTTGGAGACGCCAAAAGGTTTGTAGACTTCATTAGTACTCATAAAATTAACTTTTTATGTAAGCCGAATGTTAAACTGTGTGACAAAACAGTATTCTATGCAAAATCCCGTTCCATTAACTCGTTATTTAACTTGTATTTCAAGTTTCTTGTTACGTTGCTACGTTTGCTAACGGAGTTCTGCCTGCAATAGCGCCATCGTACTGTGTGCCAACGGTAGGAATATTGCTTATATGACAGAATCAGAACATCAATAATAACTTGTTTAGTTGTTTTTTCCACGGATAGACTCAGCCGATTTATTGGTAAAAGCCTTATGATGTGAAATAATTGTGCCAGGTTTCATTGTCCACTAGTGAAATTGTAATTTAGCGGCCATATGTTACATTTTCTCCCCTTCGACAATGGAGCCTGGTTATGCGTTTGAGGAGAGCTCAAGGACGTGTCCACCTGCCTGGACCAAGTTTATTATTATTTTTTTCCAGTGAGACAGTATATTAACATCTGTCTGTAGTAGTCGTAATAATAATAATAAAAATAATAATAATAATATTAATAATAATAATAATAATAATAATATTTGTACTTATGTAGCAGCTTTGAAAACATACATTTCCAATACGCTTTACTACAATAATAAAACAGTTATGTAAAATGTACCTATATGCATACATCTATAATGTCCTCTGTCGGTCTGTGTCTACAGCACACAGCATGGCATGACAGTAACCTATATATATATATATATATATATATATATATATATTTGCAGGTGTTGCACTGTACACAAAGGTGGGAACACTCCAGAAGGGTGGCAAAGAGCTGGACATCCTAAGGTGTGGTAGGGGGTCTTCATCCCTCGAGAGGTTTCACAGACATCAGTGTACTTTTATTCCAGGTAGATTTGTACCAAGTTTCTTTTTTTTTTTATGACACAATTACCACTGGCGTGTATTCATACAGTATGTATATATTGTTTCTTAGGTTGGCGGTGCAATGCAGTACACATGCAAATGTACATGCTGGAGGGAGCATCAAGAAAGTGCTGTGGAAGAAGAGATGTTGGTGGAGGGCGACACTGAACCCAGGACACTTGTCACAGAGGTCAGTAACACTTTCTATAATACCACTCTGAAAAACATAATAATTAACTGAGGTAAACCTGGTTACATAAAAAAAATGGGGAATAATCTTTCTCACATAATTAGAAACATGGGTGTGAGTTTCTTTCCTCTTTTTTTTTTCTTTGTCTCACGTAACACTTATTAGACCACCCAACATGATTCAAGAGGTGTTGTGGGATGGGAAGCAGTTGCACCATCGCACCAAATCGCACCATCACTGCTTTGTCAACTAAGAAGGAGATGGACATAGTCCACCTCTACACAGCTCTCCATACCATGGACAAAGCACCTTTAAAGTAATAAAATACAGTCATAATTATTTTGTACAAAATAACCATTTGTAGAAAAACTATTTTGTGCACCATGATTAATCATTTAATGGAATGATTGTGATGTCTCTTTCACCATTTAGGTACAGCCAGAAGGCTAGAAAGAAAGGTCGTGCGTCAGGAGGACCCTGGAGAGCACCTAAGAAGCCAAGTGGCTCTGCTCCTGGACAGCAAGCAGCAGAGAGGTGCGCCACAACAATTGTTATTTTCGCTTCAGTACAAATCATTGAATAAGAGACAGCACTTGTTATGGTAAAAAATATTTATGAATTGAAAAATGGATTGCAAGCCCTGTTGACATTGTCAACTGGTTCTTCATGACTTTACATCTTTGTTCACATTCCAAATCACATCTCATATTATCTTTCTTACCCACAGACTTTACATGACCCATGGCCAAGCAGCCCAGGACCCGGAAGTACACAGGGTCAGTGAGTGTGTTTGCCTAAGACTTGCAAAAGAATTTGAGCAAGCACGTAACAGGCCCAAGGACACTAAGGGAAAGAACATGCCAATCCCTCAGTCAATTGTGAGCATTTACAGCCATATAAAACAACTTCTGGAGGACAGCAGGGTTGTCCTGGACCAGACCAATTTGGTTCTGGTGCCAATAAATAACACCACAGTCTCTTCATGGTATGTTATTTGGTTTACTTTCTCATACAGTGCCACATATTTAAAATAATAAATGTTTTGTTTTGTTTTTTTCTTGCAGGCTACTTCGGAGGGATAAAAGGAAGGACAGGGACATGTTACTGCAAGGCACAGCACTTCCTAAACAAATTCACCTGGCCAAGGACTCTCTACCTGCACCAAATACACTCCCAGCAGCCCCTGCGCAGCATCCAAGCGACAAAATGACCTCCAAGGAACCAGAAAATCATGAGGGGGAAGCTTTCCCCCGCCAACGCGCTATGGTGGCAAACAGGGGGGGTTTGAATGCGTTTCCATTTCCACCCCATTTACTCCTCCATTCCAGCAAGCTACATTCCAACTACCTCCATTCCAGCAAGATCCAATCCATCAAGCTCCTCCATTCTAGCAAGCTCCACTGCAACAAGCTGCTCCTTATCAGCCAACCCCTCCTGACCAACAAGCTCCTCCATTCCAGCAAGCATGCCTTCCTCCTCAGCCAAGGCAACGTACCTGGAGACTGCTTAAAGCTGCCCAGGAGGATAAGGAGCGAATGGCTAGAGGCGAACCACCACGAAAAAAACTGACAAAGGAGCAGTATCATTACACATGTAAGGAGTGTGGCCAGGACGAAAATAAAAGAACTGGACACACCCAACTGAAGGGGCGGTGGTACTGTCCTGCCTCAGGACTGACTCTGGACCAGTGGAGAAACAGTTTATAAAAGTTGCTATTGTTAGCTTGTATTGTTTTGTTTGTTTATTTGTTGTTATTTCTAGGGCTGTAAAAGTTTAAAGGGATGCTTGACTCATTGGGCCCTTTTCAGCAGTGAAAAGTTACTATTTTATCCAGAATTAATCTGATAACTTCATTGTTTTTCCATGTACAATTAATATCATTAAAATCGAATTTTTCCATTTTCTGTTGACTAAAGATATCACCTGTGCTGAGGAAGTAGGTAACGGTTCACCTGTTTTCTGGGTTTGGTTACCAAACTGAGCCATGATTGGTTGACAGTAAGTGGAAAATTAATTTTATAAAGGTACTTGTCCATGAAAAATAATGACGTTATCACATTAATTATAGATACAATATTTACTTTATACTGCTGTAAATGGCTCAATGAGTCAACTATCTTTTTAAACTTTAGTTAAAGCTTCAAATCTAAGAGTTACAGCGTTAAAGCTTTGTCATGTTGGTGCTAAGCCATTTGTTATATTGTGCAAAAATCTCTGATGGTATTGCTCAGATGTGCGTGTGTGTGTGCACACATTTTGATATAGGTTGTGATATTTTTTTAATTTATATTTTATTTAATTTTATTTATATAATTTTTATTTAAATCATTTTATTTACATTTATTAATTGCACTAAATGACGGTTTGACATTGACATGATGGGAGATTTATGCCTTTTCGTTTCTGTTAATTCAAAGGACTGTGGGCGGTGGAATGTTTTATTTATATTTTATTTTATTTCATTTAATTTATGTTATATATATTGAAATCATTTTATTTACTTTTATTAATTGCACTAAAAAAAGGTTTGACATTGACATGATGGGAGATTTACGCCTATTTGTTTCTGTTCATTGTTCAAAGCGCTGTGGCCGTTGTAATGTTGCTAAAGATATTCAAATCCCACAAGAGATGTGAAAAATTAAACTCATGATAAATTTGACAATAAGTGTGTGATGACAAAAAAGAACAGATATGAAATTGATATACAGTGGTTCCATTTATAGTTTTCTTTATGATGCTATTTTTCATATTGTATTTAAGTTAAGTGCTTAGAAAGGTGGAAACTGTGCTGGCATCGTTATGGTTCAGTAGATGCATAACTCGCCCCCCAAAACCAAACTTTTACTTTTTATTTGTCTTTAAACATCCATACTTGGCGGAAATCAACTATCGCGGGTGGGTGTGGAACGTAACACCCGTGAAAAGTGAGGGAACACTGCAGTATATGTTCTCTCCCTTTTCTTTCTCATTCCCCCCCCCCCCCCCCTCCTTCCTCTTTTCTTCTCTTTTCCCCCACCCCGGGCAGTCCCTTTTGCCCCATCTTTGGCCGAGTGGTTAAGGTGATGGACGAGAAATCCGATGGGGTCTCCCCTCGTAGGTTCGAATCCTGCCGACAACGGCTGTGTTTTCTGTAGTACAGCACTGTCTTGTCTAATTAGATAAAGTTTGTGATCATGGCTATTGTCAAGGTGTCACTGATGCTGTAAGTACCTCAGCAAATTTGGAATTTGGACCAAGTGCAGCCATGGGAACAAGGCACACTCTTGACAACTACTGTTGAAGGCATCAGGGTTGACTTGGCTTCTGGGATTTTATTTAGAGGCCAGGCTGTTGAAATGAGACCAGCTGTTGGCCGTTGTTCAATAACGAGTTGTTTACAAAGGTAAACGGGTTCTTCAGAGTCAGCATGGCCAAGTGTTCTAATGAGCTATACAAAGTGAACTTCCTTCCACTGTGTATGAAGACTTTTGGTTTCCCAAAGAAGGTATGGGTTTGAGTAAAAGTCTTGTCAATATATTTTGAACATGAGTATGAACTCACCAGTAGATTCTTAAGTAACCAGACTATTGCATTTTAGTTTCACAAGAAATACAGATTGTTACAATTTAGCATAGCCGATTACTCTCGGGCACTTGACAAAAGATGACTCCTACAGCAAATTGGGCTTTCTGCCTCCAAATGAAAGCATGGATTCAAAATGCACTGCTTAAAGTTGCTTTGCTGGGACGAGACTGGTTTCGGTTTTGTTTCCCTTGATTTGAATGTTGCCATATGTCAGGATGGCCGAGTGGTCTAAGGCGCCAGACTCAAGAGATGCATCTTTCCTTAGTGATTTGGGCTTTCTGGTCTCTTAATGGAGGCGTGGGTTCAAATCCCACTCCTGACACCATCTTTTCAACATATGATTTTTGATTCGGCTCTTGACACTTGTCCGAAAGACTTCACTGCAGGTTTTACATTAATCACTGTATTGTACGCTCATGATGTTGTAACCATCAAAATGTGCTGTTTAGTCTTAAAACCTGATTGTGTAAAACCGAGGAGACATTACAATAAGTGGATTTATTGTGATCCCGATGAGCCCCTTCCGACCAAAGTCAGCCCGAGCCTTACCATTGGATGTCTTTTAATGGAGATGGTTCTTGTGACAGGGCGGCACGGTAGTCGAGTGGTTAGCACGTCCGCTTCACAGTTCTGAGGTCTCCGGTTCGAGTCCAGGCTCGGACCTTCCTGGGTGGAGTTTGCATGTTCTCCCCGTGCCCGCGTGGGTCTTCTCCGGGTACTCAGGTCTCCTCCCACATTCCAAAGACATGCATGGCAGGTTAATTGGGCGCTCCAAATTGGCCCTAGGTGTGCGTGTGAGTGTGGATGGTTGTTCGTCTCTGTGTGCCCTGCGATTGGTTGGCAACCAGTCCAGGGTGTCCCCTACCTACTGCCCAGAGCCAGCTGAGATAGGCGCCAGCAGCCCCCGCGACCCTTGTGAGGAATAAGCGGTCAAGAAAATGGATGGATGGATGGGTTCTTGTGACATGCATGGAACAGAATGATAGCCAATCAAGAAGCCAGTTGAAGCTCATACTGTTGCCGAAAATCAGAATGGGGGCAATCACTGGTGTTAATGCTAATGATAACACATAAAACTGAACTGCGAAGTTGTTGTGGCCGAGTGGTTAAGGCGATGGACTTGAAATCCATTGGGGTCTCCCCGCGTAGGTTTGAATCCTGCCGACAACGCAATCTCTCTCTGATTTTTAGCTCTCTTTCTTCTTTTGGGTTCAGTTCCATCAGAAAAATGGTGATGTCATCAAAGTGTGACTGGTTCCTCAGCAAATCGGGTCTTCTGATCAAATTCCAGTCTGGATTCAAAGCCCACTGTTGAAGGTGTGTCTGCCGAGTTCATTTCTCGGAACTTACAATAGCTGTTAATGCTTTGAGACCATCTGTAGGCTGTATGATATGCTGTTTCTTTCTGCCCTTCTCTGACTGGACTATTCAACAAGCACTAGTGTTAATTATTAAATGTGAATTTTTAAGGTTGTCGTGGCCGAGTGGTTAAGGCGGTGGACTAGAAATCCATTGGGGTCTCCCCTTGTAGGTTCGAATCCTCCTGACAACCGCTGTGTTTTCTGTAATTCAGCACTGTCTTGTCTATTTCGATAAAGTTTGTGATCATGGCTATTGTCAAGTTGTCACTGATGCTGTAACTACCTCAGCGAATTTGGACCAAGTGCAGCCATGGGAACAAGGCACACTCTTGACAACTACTGTTGAAGGCATCAGGCTTGACTTGGCTTCTGGGATTTTATTTAGAGACCAGGCTGTTGAAATGAGACCAGCTGTTGGCCGTTGTTCAATAACGAGTTGTTTACAAAGGTAAACGGGTTCTTCAGAGTCAGCATGGCCAAGTGTTCTAATGAGCTATACAAAGTGAACTTCCTTCCACTGTGTATGAAGACTTTTGGTTTCCCAAAGATGGTATGGGTTTGAGTAAAAGTCTTGTCAATATCTTTTGAACATGAGTATGAACTCAGCAGTAGATACTTAAGTGACCAGACTATTGCATTTTAGTTTCACAAGAAATACAGATTGTTACAATTCAGCATAGCCGATTACTCTCGGGCACTTGACAAAGGATGACTCCTACAGCAAATTGGGCTTTCTGCCTCCAAATGAAGGCATGGATTCAAAATGCACTGCTGAAAGTTGCTTTGCTGGGACGAGACTGATTTCGGTTTTATTTACCTTGATTTCAATATTGCCATATGTCAGGATGGCCGAGTGGTCTAAGGCGCCAGACTCAAGAGATGCATCTTTCCTTAGTGATTTGGGCTTTTTGGTCTCTGAATGGAGGCGTGGGTTCAAATCCCACTCCCTCTTTTCAACGTGATTTTTGATTCGGCTCTTGACACTTGTCCGAAAGACTTCACTGCAGGTTTTGCATTTATCTTTGAATTGTACGCTCATGATGTTGTAACCATCAAAATGTGCTGTTTAGTCTTAAAATCTGATTGTGTAAAACCGAGGAGACATTACAATAAGTGGATTTATTGTGATCCCGATGAGCCCCTTCTGACCAAAGTCAGCACGAGCCTTACCATTGGATGTCTTTTAATGGAGATGGTTCTTGTGACATGCATGGAACAAAATGACAGCCAATCAAGAAGCCAGTTGAAGCTCATACTGTTGCCGAAAATCAGAAATGGGGGCAATCACTGGTGTTAATGCTAATGTTAACACATAAAGCTAAAGTGCAAAGTTGTTGTGGCCGCAGTGGTTAAGGCGATGGACTAGAAATCCATTGGGGTCTCCCTCGTAGGTTCGAATCCTGCCGACAACGGATGTGTTTTCTGTAATTCAGCACTGTCTTGTCTATTAAGATAAAGTTTGTGATCATGGCTATTGTCAAGGTGTCACTGATGCTGTAAGTACCTCAGCAAATTTGGAATTTGGACCAAGTGCAGCCATGGGAACAAGGCACACTCTTGACAACTACTGTTGAAGGCATCAGGGTTGACTTGGCTTGTGGGATTTTATTTAGAGACCAGTCTTGAAATGAGACCAGCTGTTGGCCGTTGTTCAATAACGAGTTGTTTACAAAGTTAAACAGGTTCTTCAGAGTCAGCAAGGCCAAGTGTTCTAATGAGCTATACAAAGTGCACTTCCTTCCACTGTGTATGAAGACTTTTGGTTTCCCAAAGAAGGTATGGGTTTGAGTAAAAGTCTTGTCAATATCTTTTGAACATGAGTATGAACTCAGCAGTATACTTAAAGGGATCGTTCGGATTTTTTAACATGAATCTCAATTTGATCCTCACCTCCCGTGTGTGCGATCAGCACTGACTTACCCCTGACAGCGTTCTGTGACACGCGTTCTGGTTCGGCGTTGGACGAGAGGAAAATAGTCCAGCAAGCTGGCTGGGGTCTCGGAAATAAAGCGTTTTTCTTCTAAAAACTATTTGTTTTCAAAAGCGTGATACATTTCCATCACAATAATCTTTCCTGAATAAAGTCAGACGCCATTACCGCCAGCCACTACTTTTCTGTTCGTTCGTATCACTGCGCGGTGCCCTGTCGAGCGCTAACCGACGGACTGCAGCCAGCTAGCTGATACTTCCGCCTTCGAAAAGGCAAACAACTTCAGGCGTGTATAGCAGGCTTTATATTGTTAGTAGCAAAATAGAACTTATCCATCTTAAAATGCAAACCATAAACTAAATGCTGCTTACTCGCTGTCGTAAGAAGTAAAGCCATCACTGCCCCTTTTCCATTGTCACATGCCATCCTCTGTGAGACGCAATTCACAATGGAAAAAGTTTACAACATGCATTATGGAAATTAAATTGACCTCATACCAGTCAGATGCATGACACTTTTGTTTCTCCTGAAGTGCTTGAAATAGATAATCCAAGTATTTCCTCAAATAATGAACACATTATTTGTAAATGTTATAAAAGGCTAAAAAAAAAAAAAAAAAAAAAAAAAAAAAAAAAAAAAAGTTGCTTGTGCTTTGCAGGTGTTCCTGTGGTAACTGTGTAGCAATGGCAACAGTGAAGGAGAGCGTTTGCTGTCAGAGTCCGGAGCGCAGCAGAACCAGTGCATCACCCATCACTGGATGTTCAAAGCGGTGTGCCTCAGTGTGGAAGTCTTGCAGACCGCTTACCGATTCCTTCTTGTGTAGTGTCAGTAAAAAGGAGAACATTTCCATCGAATGACTACCAAGGATACCACGAAATATGATATAAATAAATGCAATTATACAAAAGAAACACATGCCCTTTTTTTCAGCCAAAGTATAAATGAACAAATAGAGAACAATTAGTTATGCCTATAAATTTACAGTTTTATTTTACAAATGTACAGATTGCATCTTGCGAGTCAGTCAGTCAAACTATTCAGTGATTCATCTCCCACAAAAAAAATAAAATAAAAAATATATCGAAAGGCAGTAGCTCAGTACGCTTCCTACAATTGGTCACAAAATCCAATATCCGAGTCTGAAATTGTCATGTCTAAAACTCAGCTACTACTCCACTGAAAAAGTTCACGGTAAGTAAAGTGCGAATTGTATGACCGCACAGCCTCTGCCTAGTCTGGCTTCTGAAAGTCTGCACACAGTGGTCGGCGTTCGTTCTGCATTTCCTGGTCCAGCGGCAGCTTTCAAGGAGTGTGTCCTCATCCAGATTGCAATGGCGGAGCCAGAGGGGGGGCCGGGGTGGCACGTGCCCCTGCTGAAATGTGATTGGACCCAGCAGACGCCAAATGATTGACATATCACGGCACCGGCGCAGTGACGTCGCACGCCTGGCCGATGCAGCCTGCCAGCATTTTTTTCAAGCAGACGCCTACTAATTGTTATGCCCCTCCTGAACAGTGGCTGGCGCTACTTACGACAAAGCATTATAATCCACCTCACTAGGAGTCTGAAGAAGGAGAATCATCTGTTTTAAGGAGCAGTCTCCTGAGTACCGAGAATGCATGTTGGCGTTTGGCTATATCATGTTTGTTTGCCTGTGAGACGTGAGTGACTGTTTAAAATAACTTATGTTCAGATTATGGGTGTCAAAATTGTCGCATTATTATCTCGTTAACTTAAAGTGCCTTTAACGGCACTATTTATTTTTTTTAACGCTCGATTAACGACCGCTCCCTCTACTCAGGGAATTCTAGTCACCACGCAGTAGAAACGTCCACGTCAAAACTACCCAATAGAAATGCACTGGAGCTAAAATACAGTGTTTAAGGGGCAGAATATAGGTGGAGGAGCCATTTGGACTGTGTCTCACCACTACCACCCGTGCCTTGCTTTGAAAGAACGCACTCGTTTAGCCGTTGCGTTCGCACCGAGCACCAAGAGGCGTCCATGGGCACTCTGAAACCCCTGTGAGAGTAAAGAGCCGAATGGATGCCGTCTTGACAGTTGGAGTGAGCACAAGCCTATTTATCTTTAAATGTGAGGCGTATTTTATTCAGCATCTCCACAAAATATCTCATCAGGGTGAAAGTGAAACTACCGATGTGTTCGCTGTAACAGTAGAGCGGCCTCAGCTGCGTCTCGCATTCGAGAACTTAACAAAATAAAAGCGTCCGACGTCATAAAAAGGAGTCACTATAACACAATTTAGCAGTAATAAATTAAATGATACTGCCTAATGTGTGGGGATTGGCGTCAAGTTGTATTTTACAATTTTAAAATGTGCAGAAACTCGCAAGTTACTTGTTTAAAATTACAGAGGTATTAATATGAAAAGAACACATCGGTCGTTTCTGGTTCCTATGCAGTAAAAATTCGTCATTTTACAATGCACATCCTATTTCACTTCACAAAATAAAAGCCTCGAGCGAATGCATATATTTGTGGGGGCTGTGTTGTATTTTACAGTTTTAAAAATGTGCATAATTTCACAAGTTACTTCATGTTAAAAATTAGGCAGCTCCTAATATGAAAAGAGAAATGCATTGAGCTTTCACTATTGTCTTACAAATGCAATTATACCATGTTGTAGTGAGAGAAAAATGACCAAAACAAATCAGTCACGCTTTGGTTTGGTTTTACAGTACAGCACATATTTTATTTGTATTTTTTTTAAACTTTTTTTCTTGAATTGTTATGAAATTACTCTATCAATGAATTTTTAAATTTTTTTAATTGAATTATTATGAAATTGCTCTATCAATGACTAAAAAAAAATAAAACCATATTGAAATTGTACATTTTATTGTAAATGTAGGTATAAATTGAGATATAAAATGTGCAATTAATGTGTGATTAATAGTCAGTTAATTATTGAAGTAATGCGATTAATTATGATTACAAATTTTAATCCACTGTCCATTGTTTTGGACGGACATCAATAAGCAACGTAGTTTTGTGCAAGGTAAAAATAAGTATGTTGTTGTTGTTATGCAATACAATAGCACCCTCCAATGGTTGAAAGTTCAAACCGACACTAACTGACGTTTGCATTTACAGGTAGAAGGGGAGGATTTATTAACATGATTATTAATTAATCACATTAATAAATTATGTGGTTGTAAATGAAGTAGTAGTTGGAGTAATACATTTATTTTTCATAGGGTGTGTGGAAAATGAAGTTTGGCACTTCGACAGGATCTTTAGTCATACTGTAATACAAATTTGCATTATGTTCATAAAATTTGATAAAAGTTGATAAAAGTACTGTAATTGCATGAATACAGTATCTGCATGTGCGTGCAAGTTCATTCAAGTTAAACAGTGCTGAATTATTATTTTTTTGTACATTTTATACATTCTTAATTAATAAACGGCACATTATGTGCAAAAATCTCCCCTGTGCTTAATATGTACTTAAATATATTTGAACATCGATAGAGACTCCGATTGAAATTAATTTTCATGAAAACAAATTTGGCATCATCTTTGGATGAAGTATCCTTGGCCCCCCCCTGGCCCCCCTATTTATAAAAGTCTGGCTCCGCCAGATTGGCCCCCTGACAGATGGTCTCCACAATCTTCTTAAGATCCTCCACATATTCTGCATTCTGTACATAATAATATACCCATTTAATTATTTAATCGTGTTGTACATATATGCAAAATCATGAGAATTAACTTTCATTTCTTTTCCTACTTTTTCCCACTATGTTGTGATTAGATTGTTGAATTCTAATTGTGGATGTAGATATTTCAAATACAAAATATATATGAAATGTTGGCTGCCTCAGGACTTTGCGCACAATACAGGACCGTCTCAGAAAATTAGAATATTATGGCTTTTATTTATTTTTTTACTTGGTCTGAGGAAATATTCTAATATTTTGAGATAGGATATCTGAGTTTTCTTAAGCTGTAAACCATAATCAGCAATATTAAAAAAAATAAAAGACTTGCAATATTTCAGTTGATTTGTAATGAATCCAGAATGTATGGCATTTTTGCTTATTTAATTGCATTACAGAAAATAATGGAATTTATCACAATATTCTAATTTTCTGAGACAGTCCTATAAATGCTCCTTTTCTGTACTGTACTTGGGATAGCACACAGTTTATTTGTAACATCCTGGATCTGGTGTGCATGGAGGGTCTGAATTTCCACGGTCACCAAAAGAGCTCTGCCTGGACCAAACTGTCTGCACTCCTGAAAATATGATTCCATAAACATATGTACCATGCAAAGTATGTTGTTTGAGATGATCAAAACAATTATTACAATAACTATCCTTACCCTTTTTATGTCCTCTAGCTCAAATTGAGACTGCTACGATTCTTGTTGAGGGCAAGGCTTGACATGAAGCTTCTTTTCCCCTTTAAAAACAAAAACAAAAACTTTTAAATAAGAAACTATGTTGAAATGCAGGTAATATTTACACCTATACAGCCATTTTATTCTTTGAAAAATACACAATACATTTGTAAATTACATGTACATGACAAATTTGAACACTAGGTGGGGTGAGCAATTTGTTTTTCCATAAATTGGTGTGTTATCAACCATCTATATTGTACAGTAAACTTACTCACATTTTGGATGCAAACACCAGATACATTACCCAAATCATCTTCCAAACATGTCGCCTGTGTAGCAGTTTCATTCGACTCATACTCACTCCATAAGCATCTCATCCACCATCTGAAACAAAGTTCGAGCTGTTGTTAACTTGGGCGTGATGATGCCTTCAACACATATGCACAGCACAATACATAATACAAAATAAAATAGACAACAAATGGAAAGTTAGCAGTACCTCGTTGGATATTGGTACCTTTTCATTGGCTGTATATTAATTTGGCCGTGGTTATTTTTGCCATGAGCTGCTAAAATAAGTGCTGTTAACTTTCTAGATTGTAGTTCTTACCCCACATTATTAAGTGACAGCTTCAGGGCCGGGAGCGGGTCAAACGAGTCTTCCTCGAAACGTGCGCTGTACAACACTGATGTTGGAGTCAGGTGTCCATTTATCTCTCGTCTGTTGTACTTGCTTTGTCCATTTTTCGCCAAGAACTGCAACTTGAGGGAACTAAAAAAGGCTCACGCCACCCTCCCTTTGATTACAACAAAATCCGGCCACGCAACGAGATGGCATCGTAGAAATTCAGTTGATGATAAAACACACAGCAGTCATGAGCTTGCAGTGGCAAAGCAAAGACGCTGACTTCCGTTCTTCCGCTGATGTCATATCCGATTCGGCCGCTAGAGCGCGCCAAATGGCCAGATTTTGCGCGGGTACTTTAAAAATAAGGAAATACTCTTTTAATATGTTTTGACTCGACGAGCCGCTCATTTTGTCGTGTATATTATATCGTTCCAAACAACATATTAAAAAATGTCCTGAGCTGTCCCATACACTTTAAGAGTCAGCATGGCCAAGTGTTCTAATGAGCTATACAAAGTGGACTTCCTTCCTGTTGTGGTTGTGCTCTCAGGCTGTGTGTTTTTGTTTTTTTCTATTAGCCTCTGATTGAGGGATGGGGCGTGTCCTCCTGCGCCGCACATGTTTCCCATCCTCAATTAAGCCTTCATAAGGACTGTGACTGCCGACACTCCTCATCGGAGTATTGACCTTACTACGCCTTTGCCAAGAGCTTTATTCTGACCTCGTGTGAATTTTTCTGATCTCGAGCCTCGTCTCTTGTTTCTAGTTTCGTGAGTCCTTTGATTCATAGTTTTTTGTTGTTTCCTCAGCTGTTAGCTTAAGTGTTTGTTATCCACGCGTTGAGCCTTTTCTGCTCCGTAGTTTTGTTTCCTCAGCTTGACGTCTGAGTGTTTGTTATCCACGTGTTTTTCTACGTCGCCTTTAGTTATCCGCCTTTTACAGTGTGTTTTGTGTTTTGGTTTTGTTTATTCGTGTTGTGCGGTTTTGTAGCCCTCGGGTATATTTTTGTTATCACCTCTCCTTGCAGCTTTTGCAAGCGTCTTTTGTTAACAGGTTTTTCTCCTGGCTTTGTCCAGCGCTTTTGTTGTAGTACTTGTATAATAAATATGTTAAATTGTCTCTTTGAGTTCTGCGTTCTGTGGGATCCATATCCGGTTTCACCGGAACCCATAACATAATACCCCGACCACCATGGACCCCGCAGAACACAGAGTTCCGAAACACCCTGGCTAGTCAGGTGAGCCGGGTGAGCCAACAGGAGACAAGTATCTCGGAACTTCAGGAGGTTGTCTCCTTGTTGGTTCGTCGGCTGGAGGAATTAACGGCCCGGATGGAGTGGACGCCGGTAGGGCGCGTTGCCGAGCCAGCTGCGACTGCGGCCAGCGTACCTCCGGTCCCGTCCGTCTCATTCAGGGAGCCGGTCCTCTCACTACCTGCACGCTACAGTGGTGAGCCCGCTGACTGTGGCCCTTTTTTGCACCACTGCTCGATAATTTTTGACCAGCAACCTCAGACCTATCCCAGCGATGGTGCTAAGGTGGCATTTATGATGAGTCTCCTGACTAGTCGGGCTGCTTCTTGGGCAATGGCGATTAGCAAGTCTCGGCCGGATCTCCGGTCATCGTGTTAGGATTTTGTTTCCGAGTTCCGACACGTTTTTGACCATCCTGTGCGGGGGGGCGAGGCAGGGAGTCGGCTGATGGACTGTGGACAGGGAGACGGCACCGTGGCTGACCATTCTATTTATTTCCGCACGCTGGCCGCGGATTGTGGCTTTAATGAGCCAGCTCTTTGTCTTTTTCGTCGTGGACTCAGCTCAAAAGTCAAGGATGAACTTTCGCTTCGTGATGACACGAACAGTTTGGAGGAGCTTATCTCTTGCTATTCGGTTGGACAATCGCCGCCGTGAGAGGCGACGCGAGCGAGCACCCGAGCTCTCCACACGCCCTGCTGCGTCAGCCTCGCCTGGGCTCCCCGTTCTGGCTCCGGGAGACCGAGGAGAGGAGCCAATGCAGACTGGCGGAGGTCGCCTGACGCCTGAGGAACGTGCACACCGCCTGAGGACTGGTGCGTGCCTCTACTGCGGTCAGCTCAACCACCGGGTGGCTACCTGTCCGTTGCTGACTCCACGCTGCGTCATGCCCAAGGCCAGAATGGGCCATCGCCAGGCCCACCCCTGCCTCCAACCCTGCAGCGAGTACTGCGAGTCAGTTTTGCCTGAGGCCCAGGCTGACCAGCCGGAAATTAGAAGGCTCGAATTAGCGGGGGAGGTTTCTTGGGGAACTGCACGGAACAGAGTGGTGGCTTTGGTGGACTCGGGGGCAGACGACAACTTCGTCGACCCCAGAGTGCTCAAATCTTTAGGCTACGAGCCTATACCGTTACCCAAGGAACGGCGGCTGTACAGTCTGGACGGACGCCTCCTGGGGGTGGTAACTCACTCGACTGACCCGCTTACCCTACGCCTCCTGGGGATTCACGTAGAGAACTTAAGTCTCTTAGTTATGCCCTCTAGCTCGGCACCACTTGTTTTGGGGTTGCCTTGGCTTAAACTCCACAACCCAGACATTAACTGGACGGTGCCCGTTTTAGAAAATTGAAGTGTTTTGTTATGGGCAGTGTCTACGCTCTGCTGAGGGGGGGCCTCCTTCCACATCCTGCTCATCAGGAGGAAGACGACGATATTTGCCTGGAAAACGTTCCCCAGGAGTACCATGATCTCTGTAAGGTATTTAGTAAAGATAGAGCTAAATCCCTGCCACCACACCGC
The DNA here is from genome assembly GCF_051991245.1 of Festucalex cinctus. Taxonomy (NCBI): domain Eukaryota; kingdom Metazoa; phylum Chordata; class Actinopteri; order Syngnathiformes; family Syngnathidae; genus Festucalex; species Festucalex cinctus. The sequence goes on along the minus strand of NC_135418.1, from coordinate 8,623,824 downwards.
CCGTACGACTGCGCGATTGATTTAGTTCCGAACGATTCTACCGAGCTTGCGCCTTTTCCCGGTTACACAGTCGGAGCAAGTAGCTCTCGGGGAGTATATCTTTGAGTCCCTTGCTGCCGGACTGATCCATCCGTCCTCCTCTCCATTGGGTGCGGGGTTTTTCTTCGTTGATAAGAAGGATAAGTCGCTTCGCCCTGTATCGATTGTCAGGGTCTTAACGATATAACTTAAGAATAAGTACCCGCTACCCCTTCTTGACGCTGCTTTCGTGCCTCTACAAAAAGCTAAGATCTTCTCCAAACTCGATCTTCGTAGCGCCTACCACCTGGTTTGTATCCGTGAGGGGGATGAGTGGAAGACAGCTTTTAAGACCCCATTAGGGCACTTTGAATATCTTGTGATGGCGTTTGGGTTAACCAACGCACCAGCCGTATTCCAAAACCTGGTTAACGACGTCCACGGGACATGGTGAATGTGTTTTGTTTTGTGTACCTTGATGACATTTTGACATATTTTATATATATATATATATATATATATATATGTGTGTGTATATATGTATGTATGTATATGTGTGTGTATATATGTATGTATGTATATGTGTGTGTGTATATGTATGCATGTGAGGAAGGTTCTCCAGCAACTACTTGCTAATAGACTGTATGTTAAAGCTGAGAAGTGCTAATTTCACTCCTCCTCAGTGAAATTCTTGGTATGTGGTGGAGGATGGCCAGATTAGGTCAGATGATCAAAAGATCCGCACAATTCAGGAATGGTCTCGTCCCTCCAGTCGCAAGCGGCTTAAGAGATTTTTGGGGTTTGCAAATTTTTGCCGGTGTTTTATAAAGAATTATAGCCAACTGGTTAGACCGCTTACTAGGCTAACCTCCGCTAAGCTTCGTTACTGTTGGTCTGCAGATGCCGAATCCGCTTTTGTGGCTCTTAAGCGAGCATTTACGTGTCCACCTGTGTTGCGTCACACTGACCCTCTTCTCCCTTTTGTGGTTGAGGTGGACGCATCTGATTCAGGAGTGGGGGGCCGTGCTGTCTCAGCGGTTGCCGGTCGACGGGGTACTCCACCCATGTGCCTTCTACTCCCACCGCCTCACCCCAGCTGAGGTCAACTACGACGTCGGGAACAGGGAACTCCTCGCTATCGTCACCGCATTACAAGAATGGAGGCACTGGCTTGAGGGCACCTCGGAGCTGTTTGTGGTCTACACAGATCACCGCAACCTGGAATACCTCCGTGCTGTCAAAACGCAAGAATCCTCGGCAAGCCAGGTAGGCGTTGATGTTCACCCGATACAACTCCACCATTTCCTACAGACATGGAACCAAGAACAAGAAACCGGATGCACTCTCCCGCATCCACGACCCAGACCAAGCAGCCACTGGTCCCGAGCCCATCCTTCCCGCCATTGATTCGTGGGGGCGCTCCAATGGGAGATTGAGAGCCAGGTCATGGACTCATTGCGAGGAAGGCAAGTGCCGGAATGCCCCGCTGGCCGGTTGTTTGTGCCTGAGGCTCTACGCCTAGAGGTTCTCAAGTGGGGTCACGAGTCACGTGTGGCCTGCCACACAGGAATCTCCCGGACTACAGACTTTGTTGCACGGTGGTTTTGGTGGCCGGAGCTGCGCCAAGACGTGGCGGACTTTGTTCGTGCTTGCACTGCCTGTGCTTGTGGGAAAGCCTCTCACCAGTCTCCCGCCGGTCTTCTTCTCCCGCTGCCTGCTCGTCCCTGGTCCCACATTGCCTTGGACTTTGTCACTGGTTACCTGTTTCACGTGGCTCCTCTGTCATCCTGATTATAGTGGATCGCTTTCCCAAGTCGGCCCATTTTGTTGCCTTGTCCAAGCTCCCCTCTGCCCTAGAGACTGCTCAGTTATTGGTCAAGCGTTTCGTTCGTCTGCACGGTATCCCACAAGACATTGTTTCGGACCGAGGTCCCCAATTCATCTCCCAAGTTTGGAGGAAATTCTGCAAGGCATTGGGCGCGACTGCTAGCCTCTCCTCGGTTTACCACCCGCAATCGAACGGCCAGACCGAAAGGGCTAATTAAGACATCGAGGCTGCCTTACGTTGTGTGTGTGTGTGTGTGTGTGTGTGTGTGTGTGTGTGCTAGTTTCAGCCCAACACTTGGGCGACTTCCCTGCCCTGGATCGAGTACGCGCACAATACTTTTGACTTCTTCTGCCACCGGACAGTCACCGTTCTTCGTGGCCAATGGGTACCAGCCGCCCTTATTTCCGTCCCAGGAGAGACAATTTGAGGTCCCCTCAGTCCAGCACCACCTTTAAGAGGACCCATCGGGTTTGGCGGGAGGCCAGGGCCGCCCTTTCCCGGACTGGTGAGCGCAATCGCCAAGTGGAAGATCGCCGCCAGCGCCCCGCACCCGCCTATCAACCAGGGGACAGAGTCTGGTTGTCCTCCAGGGACCTTTGTCTGGCTAGTGGGTCCAAGAAACTAGGTCCTCGTTTCCTGGGGCCATTTGAGGTGGAGGGGATCATCAACCCTGTCACTGTGCAGCTACGCCTCCCGTCGACGATGAAGGTACATCCCGTCTTCCACGTCTCCCTCATTTAGCCAGTGTCTTCCAGCCCTCTGAACTCTCCTGGACCGCCGCCTCCTGCTCCCCGCATCATTAATGGCGATCCTGTCTACACGGTCCTTTGCATGCTGGACTCGAGGAAGCGGCGCAGGGGTGTGCAGTACCTCGTCGACTGGGAGGGTTATGGGCCTAAGGAGCGGCAATGGGTCCCCCGCTCCTGGATCCATCACTCAACCACGACTTCCATGCAGCTCATCCCTCAAAATCAGGTGGTCCGCCAGGGGGTGTCCGTTGGGGGTTGAGTGGGGGGTACTGTTATGGTTGTGCTCTCAGGCTGTGTTTTTTTTTTTTTTCCCTTCTATTAGCCTCTGATTGAGGGATGGGGTGTGTCCTCCTGCGCCACACCTGTTTCCCATCTTCAATTAAGCCTTCATAAGGACTGTGACTGCCGACACTCCTCGTCGGCGTATTGACCTTGCTACGCCTTTGCCAAGAGCTTTATTCTGACCTTGTGTGAATTTGTCTGATCTCTAGCTTCTTTTTGACATGATTTTTGGTTCGGCTCTTGACACTTGTCCTCGAGACTTCACTGCAGGTTTTACATTAATCATTGCATTGTACGCTCATGATGTTGTAACCATCAAAATTGGCTGTTTAGTCTTAATATTATGAAATGAATTAAAGTTCTTGGAAACTGCTAGCATGTAAGTCATAGCTCTCAGCCTCAAATGCCTGTTTGCATATGAGATTAAATTGAATTTCAAAAAATAAAGTGTGTGTGTTAATGGAGGGATGGATGGTTCATCATGAAACTTAAACCAGTCCTGACGTGAGCATCGTCCCAACAACTGCAAAATCAATTTTTAAACAATGAAACAAAACCTGGCAAACTAATTTCCTCACTCTGACTAATCATCTGAAGAACAATTCTGTCATACGTAAAACGAGTTGCCAGCAGTGCATTTTTCATTGGCCCCTACTTTGCATATGTGACAACAAACCCCAAAATGACCGAGACAAGTTGCCCCAAACTACCATGTGGCTAATACATGCTTCAGTTTAAAGTTAGCCTAAAACAGAGCAGTGATTGAGGCATGACAACATACCTGCATCTCTTCTCTAACAAATCCACAGGTTGCTGCTCGAATTTGTCTATGTATGACACCTGTTTCAAAATACATGAAATTGGAAAATTTTATTTTGAGTTGTGCAAAACACAACATGGCACTCAGTTCACAATGTGCTATTTTCTTCTCAAGACACAACCCTTGACCTTTATAGGAAGAGAACTAGTAGAGCTGGGAAGCTTTGACTGTCTCACAATTTGATTCGATTATTTTTGGGTCTACGATTTGATTCAGAAACTATTTTCGATTCTCGATTCAAAATTATTTGATTGACAAATGATTTCTGCTTCAATTTACAGATACAACATTGTCATGATCTACTCCAGTCTGCTTTGCAAGACAAAATGACAAATAGAGACAAAGTTTTTTTTTGTTTTTTGTTTTTGTTTAAACATTTATTAATTTTGTATTGTGCCTTTTTCCACAAAAACAGCATGTGGGCTACAACTGCCATTTCCTCTTCTTCATTTCTCATTTAAATAAAAGTGTTTTTTGAATATTAAATATCGATTCGATTAGATTACTACATTAGAATCTCGATTCTTTTATGAATCAATTTTTTTGGCACACCCCTAAAAACTAGTATTCCACTTTTTCGTTGTGCCCTCTGGTGGACTGGAAAAGAAAATTGCAATGTGACAACCTACCCATAATACAACTACAATACGGTCTCCCTACAGTAATCCAGAATAGTACTGTCCAAAATACTGGTTGCTAAAACTTTTTGAATTAAGGCAACTCGTTGTGTTTGGATTAGATTGTTTTTTTTTAAAGTCTACATACTGTGCGACTTGTTTCAAATTATGCACCTGTGTCTGCTAAATGTTTGTTTACAACACTATATTCAGACAAACAGACCAGAAATACACATGCATAACACTAGCAAAATACATAAACTACTATTAATAATGGAGATGTGAAGGGAGTGCACATATTGTAAATGAGTGACTTTCAGCGCCCCTGCATACAAATGGTTACACCACTAAAAGGCCTTTGAATTATAGGCACATGGACAATTTCGCCTTCAATGCTATTACTTACTATATTCTTACATTTATTTATTTATTTATTTTAACATGGAACAATAAAAAAATATATGGAATATTTCAGTATCAGTACCTTTAAAAAAATGACCTGAATAACACAATGAACCACTCAACACATTTTATTCACACAGACAAAATTAACAGAGATGAAGAGGCGCTTTAAACACAGATATGCCGACAAGCATGAATTTTAATTCAGCTAGTCAACTGAGAGTTCCTTGGAAATGGTGCTCGGCTCCAGCTGGCTCGTTCTCGGGTGTGGAGCCTAAAATGTGTGTTCAGGTGTGCAGACTGGTTGAAGCATTTGCCACACACATGGCAGCGAAAGGGCTTTTCTCCAGTGTGGATTCGGTGGTGTCTCTTGAGCATGCTGACTGTGGTGAAACTCTTTCGGCACACTGCACAGCTATAAGGCTTTTCCTTAGTGTGCCAACGCATGTGGACCTCCAACTGGCAGGCGAAGCTGAAGCCTTTTCCACACTCTTTACAGCTGTGCCACCTTTGTATGGTCGGGTGAGAGCTACGAGTAGGGGGCAACTTGAGGGATTTCATGTGTTTTGGCTGCAGTAAGCTTACACGTTGCTTTGTATTTGTGCAAGGCAGACCTTTCATCTGCTCTCCCATAGATCCTGACAGATCTTTCTGGGTGATTCTATGGCTATTTGCAGCAGCACCATGAGGATCACTGTGAGTGTCTTTGCCATCTGAATGCACAGTGTGAGTGGATGATGAGCTGCTGGTTGCAAAGTGTCCCTCCTGGTCCCAGTCCGTCTTTGTCTCCTGGGATGGCAAAGGAGAAGGTGAGACAGTATCTTTACTATACACCGTTTGAACTAACACCGAACGTGACCCAAGTTGTGTCTCAAATTGACCACAAGGTTCTTCTTGTGGCTCTCTTCCTTCATGCATACACGTGCTGTGAATGTTTCCAAGTGTGGGCTCTTTTTTCACTTGTGCTTGCACACTGCTTCCTCTTCTTGAGTCATAGATGTGGTGGTGTTCTTGGGACGGGACAACACAGGCTTCTGTAAGGTTACAGACATCACTCAGATAGAGAATTTGGTATAACACATTTTTTTTAGTGCTTCATTCCTTGATCAGCTGTAAAAATAACTGAATTTGTTAAGCATGCTGATCACTATTTATACTAATCGGCCCGAGATAAACGTTTTGACAGCAACATTTCCGTATACTACCACATAACTTGTGTATAAAAGTTGGATTCTGCTTACATGCAGTTAGTATGCATATGATCAGTCTCGTTCAATTTAATCTTCAATCTAGAAGGCAGATGTTAAATAAAAGATGTAAAAAAATAGATAATCTGTTACCAATCCATAATAATGTGAATAGAACTTATGTGTTCCCTTTATGATTAATTATAATGTCCATCTACTTATTATTTATTTGATGAATAATAGCTATACATTTTGGGGAAATTATTTTAATGCAATGAGGAAGGTGGATGTTCAGGGCAGTGTTGAAATCGTGGTCGATGTGGGTACTGATGATGCCTGGGGCTTTATAGTCACACAGCTGAGTGAGTTGTTTGTGGTCGACCCACTGCAATCAGAAAGTTACCATAACAAACAGTAGTACATTCAGTTTATTCGGAGAAAACCTATGGACTGGTTGAATTTGACGTGGAATTTAAACATTTGATCTTCAGCATGCTGTTCACGTTTTTTGACAACTTGAGACTGTCACATGGTGAAACGAAGTTGAATATTTCGTGAAGTTATTATATTAAGTTAATTATCATTATATTCACTGTTTTACTGAGCTGCCAGATTCCGTTTAATTGATATACATGTTATTAGGGGTGAATCAGTGATACCTACACATAAATTAAACATTTGAGACGAAACATCACATAGGATGTGGCGTGACGCGACAAAAACATGATCGACTGTCACTGGCTACCTCTCGTCCTTACCTGGTTGCAGTAAGAGCCGTTGGACAGCGACATTGAGAAGCCGTTTCAGGCGCTCGTTCTCTTCTTTCGAGCGGTGAATTTCACTCTGATATTCAACAAACGTCTCCTTGACGGCTCGAAAAATCTCCTCAGCGGCCGCTGTCAGTCTGTCGTTCAGAAACACGTTCAATAGCTCGAGCTTGGCCATGTCTCCTGCTCTCCTAAAGCTGCGGAACGCCCTCCTGTTTACGTCCACTGAACCGGAAGCGAAACCCTGCTGACTTCCAGACCAGTGAAGCCACAGGTTGACATCTTGCGTTGCCAATCGATATTAATTAATCGGTGAGAAAACAAACAAACTAGAAATTAGAGGGGGGAAAACTTCTTAAAGCAACACACCACTGAAAATTAATTTCCCTTGCACATCAGTTTATTTCCGGTCAGGGTTGCAAACGCGCAACCGAGGGGCACAAAGTCGGAAGCACAATTATCCATCCATCCATTTTCTTGACCGCTTATTGGAAGCACAATTATTTTTGATATAATACATACATACATACATACATATATATATATATATATATATATATATATATATATATATATATATATATATATATATATATATTTTTTTTTCCTAAGTCACGATATTGAGACATAATGGTCCCCTTCACGGTCTACATCACGGTGTTTAGTGGCGGCAAAAAAAAAACCCGCTGGAGGCAACGAAGTGCCGCTAGAAGTAAACAACGGCAGTTGTCTGTTTATTGTATTTTTTTTATTATTTTTTTTTCAGTTTACTCACATTAACTCAATATTCGTTTTCCGCGTCCTTTCCGACGTGAACTTTCTGTGAAAATATGCTGACCACAAGCGTTTTTTTTTTGTTTTTTTTTGCCTCCAGCTAAGCCCCGCCCTTTAAATTGCGTCACATTGTTTAAAAACTTTGAAGGGGTCTATACGGCCTATTACTCTGAATAGTCGGTGCAAACAGTGAAGTTCATTCTTTGAGAGGCTCTCATTACTCCATACAGGGATGCTGGTGTAAGACGCACTGACAAGTTTTCACGAAAAGGAGAGGGAAAAAAACCAAACAAAGCAGTAGCAGTAGCAACTTAAGATGGCTGCCTTCATGCTTAAGCCATAAGGGGCCAATTTTGAGTCCATTCATGTACACCTCCGTGGCACTCCAGCACCCCATACATAGACCACCAAAAGGGTGGGTACTTGAAACTGCTACACTTGTGCTTGAATGTTAACCCGAGAGTATGTCAACTAATGAGCAAGCACAACTGTAAAATGTACAAAAAGGTCACTTCCTGAAACGTGATGAATAATCACCAAAATACATGCACATCTCTACTCTATCAACTTCCACCTCTTAAAATATCAAACCAATTGCCACAGTATTTTGGATTTTATGGGCATTAAACCTTTTGCTCACCATACAAGGATATGTAAACTTTCAAGCACAACTTTATTTGGTGCATGGGCACAGACAGACCAGTGCCACCTGAAGGCAAAGGGAGGCTACTTTCTCGTCCACTGGGCTGAACCCCAACGAAACAGGGTGGTTTCTTCCAGAATAGCAGCCTGTTTGCTTAATACTGGCAAAGAAGTTAGCTTGTTAAATAAAAGCCTTTTTTTTTAAATGTATTTATTTACACGGTAATGTGGACAAATCTCTTTGAACAGAGAACTTGTGGAAAATGTGATGACCACCGATCTGTTAACTTTTCAAAGCAATGCAATAATTGAAAAAAATGAATATTACTAATATAATTCTCAGAGATGTACAGTATACAAACAAACAAATCTTTACCTGAGGTGTCAACCATAAGTCATTTCAATTGAAGCCTATCTACTGGCAATGGTTTAAGAAATAAACAGCGTACAAACATTTAAGGGAAAAAAAAACATAACAGGGAAGATGAGCTCCATGGAATTTACAACAGTAAAATAAAATTGACATTAAATTGACATTTACTGTTTCTTAAAAAAAAAGTCACTATGAAAGTGAGAGATATTTCCTATGAACTAAAAGCAATAGGAGCAGCAGATAATTATATACATATATGTAGATTTTCCCAGTGCATACACAGTATGCACAATTTTCCAATGATCATGTTTCCTTTTTCCAACACTTAAAATCTACCAGGTACCGTTAACGCTGGTTTAGGATAAGAAGAAAGACGACAAACATAAATCCCAAGTAAATTTGTGATAAAGGAGTCTTAAGTATAAATGAATTGAGTAAACATGAACAATGTTGTTGATTGAGCTAGGCCAGTTTGTTAACTTTAAAGGAAAAGCTGGCTCAGCTGCCAATCATGTCTGAGAGTTCCTGCAGTAGATCGTCCTCCCCAATGCCGGGGTCCACATCTTCGTCCAGATGATCATCTGTGAATTCGTTGATCAGCTGCTCAAAGTCATCTGCAGCCGAAGTTGAGTTGCGCGACCCCACCACACTCTGCCTCCGTGATTTACTTTGCGGAGTCTTGGGGACAGAGCTAATACAGAGACAAAGAGAATCATCAGAACGTATTTATTTTTTTAAATAAAGAACACCGACATTTATAAGCACAAATTATTCATTCTCCACAATTGTCTGTTAAGTCCGAGTTTACATGCACTGATCATAATTTCATGTTGTGCCACGTGTACGCTAGGTGGCGACAATGCTCCTTTTAGACCAGGGATGGGCAAACTCGGTCCTCGAGGGCCGGAGTTCTGCAGGTTTTTGATGTTTCCCTTCTCCAACACAGCTGATATATGATCAGCTCATCAGCAAGCTCTGCATAAGCCTGATAACGATCCTGTAGATTGGAACTAGTTTGTATTTGGAAGAGGGAAACCTCCAAAACCTGCAGGACTTCAGCCCTCAAGGCCCGCCCCAGTTTTAGACTATGGTTTTCTATTCCAAGTCAAATGTAAATCTTAAAACAAATGTACGGTAGTTTAATTTTATAGTCTGGTGGTCTTTTTGACATGTATACATTACATTCATAGATTACATACGTACATTCACGTTTTTTTAATTTTATTTTTTAAACAACAGGCATGTTTTTTATCCATCCATAACTTAATATTGGCTGACCATTCATTCATTCATTAAAATGAACAATTACAGTTTTGAAGAAGAAATATTTGTGTCACGAACAGTTTTTGTGTTGGACTTAGTCGACTTCGCCAACTTTTTTTTCCCTCCAAAGTCCTACTGCCACCAAGCAATGTCTTTTTCAGGGGCATCCTTACTTATTTCAGCAAGACAATGCCCAGCCACATTCTGCACTTTTCAGCAAAAATAAATAAATAAATAAATAAATCAATCAAAAAAAAAAAAGGAGTGTGAGCACTGAGCACTATACTGGCCTGCCAGCAGTCTAAACCTGTCACCCATTGGAAATGTGTGGCGCATTTCATCATTGCATAAACGAGCACTTGTGAATGAGACACACATTACTAACTGTGGTCCATTCTAAAAATAGCTAACCAGTGATGGGACACTACTGACTTGCTAAGAAGAATTTAAGATTTTATTTTTATTTTTTTTTAAACTTATCATGGTACATGTTTCTTAATTTACCAAATATTGTATGTTTTGTTCAAAAATTAATAGATTGCGTTGAACGAACGAAAGTGCTTTTATTTACTTAAGTAAAACAGCAACAACAGCAGCATAAATGGACCCTAACTAAAATTTGCAATAGAGTGAATCCGCAATAGTGAATCCTGAAGTGAGCGACCACTGTATACTAAGTTCCCTCAATTTGGTTCTAAATCTGGATATTTTAAAGACTTCCATTCCTTTTTCATATTTTTTCCACATATCGATAATATATGGTAGTCCCGAGGTGGTCTGTTTATTTGTGCAAATTAATAACTTATTTAAAGTATTGAAAATAACTTGAAAGCAAATCTCATGACTCCATTGGACATTTCAACTGTCTAAGAAGTCTCATAACTCCATTTCTTCCTTCCTCCACAGGATCCTTGCGGCATATGATCTCAAAACTGAATTTGGCAAAGAGCAGGAAATGGGAGTGAAATAGGGAGTGAAAATAGTTATGTTAGATACATTTGAGTAAGCTTGTTGTTAAAAATTGACAGCTGTAATTCTCCGGTGCAGAAAGAAGACCGTAAAATGTGGGAAGCTCACAAAACAGCAGTTGGCTCAGTAATAAAGCCTTTCTCTAGTCCGTGGTCTAAGTGCGACTGCAGACTTTGATGGCAATGGCTGTCAGCGGTGATGCGTCCATACTATTCTATTTTTATGACCGCAAATTACATTAACTCTTTTACTGCCACACGTTATCAAAAAACAAAAAAAACAAAAACAAAAACTTTGATATGACAAAGGCTTTGATCGTTCATATACAATGCTTCCATTTGCTGGCCATAGAGTGTTTTTGATTCCACAACCCATTGACCAGGCAGCGCTGCACTTAGACGTTGCACTAAGACAAAATAAAAATAAAATAAAAAACTTAGTTGACGTCATTTTAACGTTTATGGCGGCATACGTCATGATTTTACTGATCGTTATTAAACGTTTTTGGCGGTCAAAGAGTTAACGTTTTACTATAATTTTGGGGACATGGTCTGTGGTGTATGCCGTTAAGATTTGTGCCACAATTCCGTGCGTAACAAAATGTGTTTCGTACGTACCAAAAATGTGTTTCGTACGTACAAAATGTGTTTCGTACGTACAAAATGTGTTTCGTGCGTACAAAACAGTCCTCGCGCACGCTTGCTACGTCTCTCCTCAACACGTACGAAACTTTGATTTACGCTTGCGATGCAAGGGTCGAGGCGTAATATTTGTGCCACAATTCTTAACCAATCAGGAGTCGGACAGGAGAGCAAATCCTGATTGGCTGTTTAATATCCAATCAGGCAGAACTTTGACAACGTGTCGTCACGCCGCGTTGCATCATGGGCGCTTATTCGATTTTTTAATTATTTTTTTTTGTTTACTAGCACTCGGTGCTTTCCTGTTTGTATTTTATCTGCATTTCTGCTGACTTTTATTTACTTAACAAAAGTTTTGTTATATTACGGGGTGAAGCAGCTCCCAACTGCTCTCCTGCTTAGCGGAAGACAAGTTTTAGCCCTCATGGGACCGTTGGATGACCGTTGGGGGGGACGCTAACTTCCGAATCGAAGACTACTTTCAACATTTTCATAACGGTAAGTAGCATAAAAATAGCATCTTTTAACTTGGCCACTATCACACACAGGCTTCCAAGACAATCAAAATTGTATGTAATAGTTACATACACGACATTGGCAATGGATGTGCATAGTTATGATGAAGAAAAAAAATCGCCACCCCCTTTCTTTATTTTCTTATGCATTTTTAGTGCCTAGTGCCACCAAATGTATATCGTGTAACTAACAGACAGAAAAAAACATGGAATGTCCAAAAGCACGGTTAACACAATGCCATAGTTACTGATTTTTAAGTACGTTAGTGATATTGATTAGAAAATCGTGGAAAATTACGAGATATCAGCTCTTGAATTCAATTCACGAGTTAATTTTGTTGTCATTACCTGTATACTTGTGTACATAAATGCCATCTCAAACAAATCACTAAAGCAGCCTTTTACCACCTAAAAGACTTCGACAGAAGGGTTGCATGCTCCATACCAGAAGAACCTGACTCATGCTTTTATTTCCAGTAGACTTGATTATTGCAAAGGTCTTCTGACTGTTCTCCCTCAAAAGAGCATCACATTATAGCTGCAGAGGTTATGAAGTGGTTACCCTTAGTTGTACTAGACATTTAACATGAACAAGAAACTGTAGAAACATGGATGGTCACATTGTTTTCCCATAACTACATGAAGATGGATGGTTATGATTGTTTCACGTTTTACAATTAATAACCTTGAGCTTTTGTTTGTTTCCAATTTACCAGGTAAACCAATCCAGATTGCGCATCGTTTCTATATCCGGGTCACAGTCATCAATAAGATGTCTAAGGATAGAGAGTACAGCTGAGATGGATGGGACGGCGATGGATGGCTCCACAATAGCAGTCTACCATGCCTACTGTGTGTAAAACTTGAAATAAAAACTGCAAAGATGCACTGTAACTGAGGACGATTCATTTGATTTAAAAACAAAATGTACAGTTTGCTGTTTGTTGATCGATAATGCATCATTAAGTGTCAATTACAAATACAATGTGTAATATATTTTCATCTGTGGAACCTCTTGGGTCTTACATTCTCAATACATCATCGTGAGTACAGTACTCTGAGGTCTTCTTGGTCAATGATGGGCAAATGTGCAGTGTGTGCACTTCCGCACTTTAATCTTGAAACCATAAATGTGTCATGTACTGCATTGGCACTGTACCTGCAATAGTATTTTGGTTATTGTTTACAGGTTGTTCCGAATACAGTGTGTGTGACACTTTTTATTTTTCTAATTGTCAATGATACTGTTTGCAAGACACATTTAAATAAGTTCAGTAAAAGTGTCGACAACTTACAGGAGAAAAAATATTTTAAAAATGTTTGATTTGGTATGCTGCAAAACAGGCCATTACAACTATTCGAACTTCAAATTATGATAGTCCAATGTTAATGTTGTCATTCTTCAGGAGCTCTTGATTTCTCTGCTGTCAAGCTCAAGCTTCACGTTCTGACTCTTCCTACAGACATTTTAATGACTAAGTCAAATTGGTCTCATCAGCTGGCTCAAAAACGTCAGGAATTAGGGCTGCACAAAATTGGAAAATCATGCAATACGCGATTTTGCTGAATATAGCAATAGATATTGCAATATTTAATATGGATCTAAAGAAATGACTGATGATGATTTTATTATCTAATGAACAAATTATATTTCTCATGCAGTAAAATGTATTCAGAGTTATTTAATTGTAATGACTTCAATAATGTTCAACTAGTGGATGGTGGTGCACATTTTAGCAAGTAGCTGACTGGTCAAATTCAGATAAAAGCATAAAATTCCATATGAAACTTAATGCATGTCTGTTATATGCATATTGCATGGGCCAATAGCGCGATATCAATATTTTTTCCACTCCACTTCTTCATCTTCTGCTTCTCGTGGTGTTTTTGACACTTCTGTTGTGGTGTCATCAGGTGCATTCTGTGTCCTTTGTCATCTTTGTTGCCTGGTAATAAAAACAAAACCCAAGGTTAGCGCTCAGATTTTTAATTGTCTATCTGTTGTTATGGAAAAATGACAAGATCAACCATGTTTCTCACATTAGTAAAACAATTATTTTGGGCAAACATGTTTATTTCAACAGCTGCTAGTCATTGTGTATGGTTGTCTTGTAACCAAAATGAATTAAATTCTTACGTCAATAACTATGGCATTGGACTGCCAAACACAGTGCTCTTAGGTATTCAATGTTTTCTATTATTCACGATATACCTTTAGTGGTACCAGGCACTAATTACTAAAGAAAAATGGATGGTCTAACATTTTCTTTTCTACTTCTTATACAACGCCACTCATGATGGCATGCATTGTTTAAGATTGTAATGATAGTAGCACGATCAAAAGAGGACAAAACTATAGGATTTACTGACTTAAATACAGTACAGTATTTTGTAACTTACCATAATGAAAACGTAAGTAGCAGGTTAGCCTCTTCTCTTTTTTTTCTTCTATTTTATGCCGTCATCCAACATCACCATGAGCGCTAAAACTTGTTTTCCCTCCTTCTTCCGCTAAGCAGGAAAGCAGTTAGGAGCTGATTCATCCCGTAACATAACAAAACTTCTATTAAGTAAATAAAAGTCAGCAGAAATACAGACAAAAATTCAAACAGGAAAGGACCGAGTGCTTGAAAAAAAAAAAAAAAATCGAAGAAGCGGCCATAATGCAACGCGGCGTGACGACACGTTGTCAAAGTTCTGCCTGATTGGATATTAAACAGCCAATCAGGATTTGCTCTCCTGTCCGACTCCTGATTGGTTAAGAATTGTGGCACAAATATTACGCCTCGACCCTTGCATCGCAAGCGTAAATCAAAGTTTCGTACGTGTTGAGGAGAGACGTAGCAAGCGTGCGCGAGGACTGTTTTGTACGCACGAAACACATTTTGTAAGTACGAAACACATTTTTGGTACGTACGAAACACATTTTGTACGTACGAAACCCATTTTTGGTACGTACGAAACACATTTTGTACGTACGAAACACATTTTGTTACGCACGGAATTGTGGCACAAATCTAACGCCATAGTGGTGATGATGTGCAACAGTCTGATAGCAAAATAAGACATAATACCAACTTTAACAAGGCAGTGTTTGGCAACTCAACGAATACACTGTGTTTTTTGTTTTTTTACTTCATGAAAAGTAGTGTTTTTGGAGATTATTCCACCAGACAATGATATAAAAGATAAAAAAATTCAGTTCTCAATGAATCTTGTACCTTCGGTGGGCAGAGCTGGCCTCCATGGTAGTAGCAAGACTGACATCCAGCTTGGGGTCTTGGCTTGGACTGTATTTTGAAACATGGATGGTCTGTGACTCCTCACTTGAACTGCAGGTGGGTTCCAACAATGTGCTGGGACTACAGGAAGCTAGAGGTTTCAGCTCGGCCTCTTTACCAGAAGATGGTAAAACCTTTAATGCAGCAAACATCAGCCAAGGTCAGTGAACATATGGAACTATTTCTCTCAAGTCCTTCTGTAATTATCAAACTGTTGGAACTCAAAGTGTACTTCAAATAGAGGTCCTCCAAAATAAGTCACTGTAACAACAAGCATTTTTCATTTGTGCCTATTACAACGAAGGCAGTGGTTGACGTGTCTGTCTACTCTACACTTTCATTCCCAGGAAACAAACAAGACAAGTTAAACTTACCTCCAAGTCCCTACTTGCAGTTTCCTGCTGTGATTCCTCTAAAACTATGGAGGCGCTGTTCAGAGGTTTAACAGCAGCTACAGCAGACTGCGCTGCTCTCTTCCTCTTCTGCCCTGCATTCACTTGCAAGGCAGGCTTCACGACAGATGGCTTCACATTCAGTTTGGGCCGCACTGAAACAGACAGAATGAAACTAACGTCAAAGGTTCAGACTGCAGTTTTTAACTGCTAGCAATAGATTAATTTGACTCCTCCAGATGTCCAAAGAGTGTCTGACTAAAGCCATGCCCCTCACTAACGTGCATGAAATGTGTATAAGTAGACTGCCATGCATGCTGCATGCATAGCAAATGACGACAACACCCCTGGGTCACATTGCAGCCACTGGTAGGCACAAGATGGGGCCAGAAAGGAACCCCCCCCAATTATAATTCTATTAATATTCTACTGTCAGGTCATATAGACAGTTTTGAAAACTGGAAACTGTCCCTTTAACTTTATTACATGTTTTTGAAACATTGAAAATGTTACAATAACACACTCGTCTGATAAAATGGAGGCACTTTAATAAGAATTTTAAAAGGTCAGCACTTCCATTGACGATATACATGAATAACCAACTTAAAAGGCACGGTCTTCCGTTTTCATTCAGGAAAATGCACTATATAAATTCAGGATGTATACACTTGAACTCCTTCTCAGTCTATACCTCCGGACTTCTGTTCATGTGTGGTGGTGATTTTTTCTTAAACCCCCAACCTGTTTTTTGCCATTTTGTGTTTGTTTTGTCTACAGCGGGGCATTTCTGTGGACATCCAATCGCAGAGCAGTTGGTGGCGGAGGCATGTTAATCACTACCGCCAGATGGGGCCGGGCGAATTTGTCGGCTGCATGACATCACTCCCGCGTCAACTTGACAGCACGCACACACGCAAAAAATGAAAAATAAAAATGAAAAAATGTGTGTGCTGTCAAGTAGCCACGAGAGTGACGTCATACAGCAGACAAATTCGCCCAGCCCCGTCTGCAACACGCCCACGCCACCCCCCGCTCTGCGATTGGCTGGAGGGGTAAACAACTGTCTGTCCAAAGAAACGTCCGGCTGTTGACAAAACCAACACAAAATGGCAAAATACAGGCTGGGAGGGTGGGGCATTAGGAAAAAAATCACCACCACACATTGGCAGAAGTTCAGAGGTGTAGACTGAGAAGGAGTTCAAGTGTATACATCCTGTATTTATATAGTGCAATTTCCTGAGTGAAAACAGAAGACTTTAGATATTGTGACAAAAGCAAGTGCAAGGTACCTTTTCTGTCTGTGGTATGTGTTCTACCAGGAGTTGGCCTCTCTACTGTCGCACACAGGTCTCTCTCTGGAGCTGTCCGCTTGGCTGAAGATGGTGAAATTATGGTTCTTGTGTTTTCATACTGGACTTTGTTGGAGCTGCCGGGACTCGGTAAGAGAGCGTCTTCCTGACGGCGGGTTAAATTTCTTCCTACAACTGAGCTCACAGTTGTGATGACAGCCGTAGTGTTGCTTAGAGGGCACTCAGTCTCGGATTTGACAGTTTTCAGCTTGCGAACATTGTTACTATCCGGGGTGCTGCAGGTAGGAGATGAAGACTCTGGTGGTGTAAGAATCTTCTTCTTGAGCCTACTACCTACTAATGGCTTTGGTGAAGAGGCTGCATCAGATGCCTCCTGGCTGATAGAAGGTTGTCCAGCCAGTTCCTGTTTGCGGAGATGTTTTTCACGCATAATCTCCTCAAATGTTTTGACTTTGACAATGTTGGAGGTGGTCTGGAAAGGCACGGTAAAATTAAAGTTACAAGAGAAATCCAATCGATCAAAGCACAACAATGCAGTCACAATCACAGGTCTAACCTCAGGAGCAACAGGAGCTTTCCATGTCGTTTTCGTCACCTCAACACTCCTCTCTGCTGTGATGTCACCTGCAGAATTCAAAAAGCTTGTTAACAGCAGACTATGCATTTTAAAACATACCCATCCATCCCCTTTCTAAACTTATCCATAATAGGACCTGAGGATGAGCTGTAGCATATCCTAGTAAGCTATTGCCAAGAGGCAGGGGCTGTTCAACAGGCAATCACAGGTCACATATACTGCAGGCCAACAACCATTCACACTCACAGTCAGACCTAGAATTTAGAATCTTCAAGTAATGTAATAAATGTTTTGGATTATCGGAGAAAACCTTAGTACATAAAGAAAACCCACTCTGAAAGGCCAAAGACCGGTTTCCAAATCCCAATTGTACAACCCTGAGGTGGATGTGTTAACCACTAGTCCACCATGCCATCTTTAAATATGAAGTCGGATACATAAAAACTAAAAGTTTTATGCGCCGTCATTTTGTGATAAACATTAGAAAAGCTCTTACACTGAGAGGTCAGTTTATCGTTTTGCTGCAATCGTGGCTTCTTGGCACCATTCTCCTCTGAGTTGGGACTCTTAACTTCATCAGACTGAATTCGGGCTGCCTTTTCCTTGCGGATTTCCTCCAAGGTCTTCACTCTGACCTCCCCTACTTTTAAGGAATCAGGGAGTGGCACCGCAGGTTCTTGATGATATTTGCCAGGAACTTTGTCAGACGTTGCTTTGAACTTCTTAAGACTTGGGTTCTGTTCCTGCTGATCCTCTTTTCTTTTCCTCTTTGTGTGGAGGATTTCAGTATGGAGTTTGTTGTGGTCAATAGAGTGTTCCTTGATATAAATTGTTCGTTTAACAGCCTTGGGCGTCTGGATGGGTGCTGTCTTGGTTACAGTGATTCCTGTATTCAAAGGAGGAAGACTCTTGCTAAGAGATTTTCCTGCTTTTTCCATTCTTATTTCCTCCAGAGTTTTGACGCGAATTTCCTCAGGTGTGATCTTCGGCACTGTGCAGCTCTCTTCTGCTGACAAAACAAATACATAGAAGCATTATTCAACAAGGAAAACTACAACAGACTCGGCCAACAACTGGGACACCTAAGCTAGTTAACAGCTCATTTAGGCTACGTTTACATTGCAGGCAAATCAGATTTTCTTTTGCCCAAATGCGACCTGTATCTGACTTTTTCATGTCAGTCTGAACAACAGCTCAATTCAGATTTTTTC
This sequence comes from Festucalex cinctus, assembly GCF_051991245.1. Classification (NCBI taxonomy): domain Eukaryota; kingdom Metazoa; phylum Chordata; class Actinopteri; order Syngnathiformes; family Syngnathidae; genus Festucalex; species Festucalex cinctus. Next base: position 8,605,206 of record NC_135418.1, on the reverse strand, counting down.
CTATCCGACCTAGATCGGATACGTATCCGAATTTTTGCAATGCAACCGCAGTCTTAACAGCCAGGTCGCATGTATCCGACCTCGACGTCATCAAAAGTTCACAATATGCACTCCGTGGCGTCCGCGCGGGCGGTGGCATTACTCGGGAGACTACGTGAATCCGTAAAGTTGTTTTGAGTAACAGTTGTGGCTTTATTTTTACTTTAATTTAATCCCACTTGAAACATGAAGCATAAAGCTGACATTTGTGGTGATATTAATACAGCCAAGCAGACGACTCATTTATTACGCGCAGCAATGACGCGCCATCATTGTTAGGGGAGAAACAAAGGAGAGGTCCCCGTGAGATGAGGAGCTCGAACAGGCTCGCCTCATTTTCACGAAATATGATCCCCGACGATGGACTTCTTAATGTCTGTGGCCCTGAGACGCTGGACCAAACGTATTTATTTCCGCAAACACAGCGTTGTGAGTGACGTTCTATCTTCTTATGCGCATGCGGGTCACTTTGTGGACGCATAACGTTCACACAGCAGACAGACTGAGGTCGGCAATGTGAACGCTTACTAATAAATAAATAAATAAATAAATAAATAAATAAATAAATAAATTTAAAAAAATAAATAAATAAAAAAATTAATCGGATTTCACAAAAAATTCGGAATTGAGCATTCAGACCTGCAGTGTGAACGTAGCCTATGATTCATGACATCAACATATTGGAAACAATATGTTGTAAAACTCAGCAATATGAAGTACAGGTGTAAGCCACTGAAAAACAAAACCACAAGAAATAAACATGCATCCATCTTCATTCTATACCACGTCGCAAATGGGATAGAGCCTATTCTGGTTGATTTTGGCTGAGAGATGGGTTATACTAGGGGTGTTAAAAAAAAATCGATTCGGCGATATATCGCGATACTACATCGCGCGATTCTCGAATCGATTCAAAAAGGGCAGAATCGATTTTTTTTTATTTTTTTTTTATTTTATTTTTTATTTTAGGATTCACACCTTGAGCATGGAAGAATGTTATATGAACGGAACATTAAGCCTTAATATTTTATTTTAATGCTGTTCAAACATGAAACAGATTACAACCTCTATAAGACTGAAATTTCAGATAAATAAATAATACATTTTCATATAAATCTTACACTCTACAAGCTTACTGATTAGTATTTTCTAAATTTGAATGAAAAAAAATCGCAACAATCGACTTATAAATTCGTATCGGGATTAATCGGTATCGAATCGAATCGTGACCTGTGAATCGTGATACGAATCGAATCGTCAGGTACTAGGCAATTCACACCCCTAGGTTATACCCTGGATTTGTCACCAGTCCATTGCAGGGCATTTACACACAATCATTCACACCTATGGCCAATTTAGAGTCTTCAATAAACCTCACATGCATGTGTTTGGTATGTCGGAAGAAACCAACGCAGGCACAGTGCGAACATGAAACATGAAACTCCACATGGGAAGGTTTGAGATCAGATTCGATCAGAATTGTGAAATGGATGTGCTAACCACTGTGCCGCCCGTAATTATAATATACAAATTACAGTATTTTTCAGACTATAAGTCACACTTGTTATCAAAGTTTGGCTGGTTGTGAGACTCTGACACTCGCCTAAAATCCCCATTCCTTAATTGTGTTGAGTGCGGTGAATGAGTTCCCGTTGGATTAGAAATTTGCACTAAGTTCTAATTATGAGAAAAGTTATTCACAAGAATAGAAGTAGATATTTCAGAATCCAACTGGAACTCATTCGCTGCTGTCAACAATGCTGTCAGTAATTAAGAAACGGGGATTTTGGGCGCGAGTCCAAGCTTTACTGTTTTTGGTCTAATTTCACCATAAAATGTGACTTGTGTTTTTTTAGTTATAAAATACATATATACACCCCCCCCCCCCCCCACACACACACACACACCCTTGTACATATATCTTTGTGAGGACATCCATTGACATAATGCATTTCCGAGAGCCTTACCCTAACCGCAACCATCAAAAATGATTGCCTAAACCTAACCCTTACCCTAACCCCAACCATAACCCAATTCAAACCTAAACTCTAAAACCAAGTGTTGACCTTCAAAAAGAGGTCTTGCGAAGTGAGGACCGGCCAAAATGTCCTCACTTCACAAAAATGTCCTCATTCTGTTGGATAAAGACGTATTTTGGTCCTCACTGTGTATTATGTACAAGAACACACACACACACACACACACACACACACACACACACACACATTTTTTTAATCTGAACGATTATGGAAAATAATCTAATTGCAATTTTTTTTCCACACACAATGGCGATTGCGATATCATGCGGGATTATTTTTTTCCAAGGTCCTTTTTAATTATTATTATTATTATTATTATTATTATTATTATTTATTTATTTATTTATTTATTTATTTATTTTTTTACCCAACAAAAAGTTAATTATAATAGATGGAATATCAGAGCTATTTATATGACAGGATCTTAAGATAAAGGCAAATGAAGCATTTTAATATCAGTTTTTTTCTACTAGTTACAATTTAGCACTCAATATATCCAACTTTTCATGTTGCATGAAACATGACGTAAACACTGTGTTCATAAAATAAATAAATATACCTATTAAAAAAATAAAATACAAGTCACTTCAGTCATTCTAAAGTGTGGGCAAAGTAAAATTATGCCTGCTTATATGACTTCTCCGATTTGATTTAAAAAACAAAACAAAAAAAACAAAAAAAACAAAAACACTAGTATTCTGTAGCAATCTGTATGAGTGGATCGCGGGTTGAAGTTACCCAGTGTCGGACGGTCCGTGAAGGCAACACAGGATCTGTTTTGGTAAGCTAAACGCGTTTGGATCTGTTGTGTTCTGGTGTGGGTGCGGCCGACAGAAAGAGTTAAAGAGTTGTTGTTTGTTTGTTTGGTCTATTTAATTCACCAACGCTACAATACATGCCAGGTCAAGCAATTTATCTATATCCCTGGTTCATGAAATAGCTAAGTACATAATAGGCAAGAGCCAAAAGACAAGGTTATGCTTTGTACATTTTTTTTTTTTTTATCTGCTTGACTAACTGCAACAGGAGCAGCAGGCAATGCAAGTCTTTCATTAATTGACTTCATACCTAATGAAGCAAACAAAAGCCAGAAAATCATTCAGAATCACTGTTGATCAAACTACACACGTTATTGCCTTAACAGTTAGTGACATATAAATGCTTGTAGTTTTGAGAGTAACACCTAAATCAACGGGCATAATATACTCATGAACATATGAAATTACAAAAATTGTCACATTGTATAGACATTTCACCAGTAACTAGGGATTGCATTGATTGTATTATGTGTATGCTTGTGGATATTCTCATTCATCCAGGTCATTTCTTTATCTGTGTGTTAAAATGAACCCCGACTGTCATGACAAGTTTGCTCTACATTATTTATTTGGTTGCTAATAACATGACTATGAGATTCATTTTTCAAAAATAATTTCCATTTTAATACATTTTGGAGAAACATTATTTGGACGTACGCTGCCATTTGTTCATGTCACAACACATGTAGAATGGTGGTGGTTCTCTGCCCAACAATGTGAAACTTCTATCCAGAAAGGAAGGTAAACCTCGTAGCATTCCAAAAGAAACAACGCGCGATCCGGAGTCACTCTCCCCCACGCGGTGCTCTCGTCATTCAACAGATGCATTCATTGATTGACCCTTTAGGAACGCAACGGAGTCTTCCCTTGCTTTCTTTACAGATGTTTCACATTGCTTGGCAGAGAACCACCTCCATTCTTTGTCACTACGCAGTGAATGCGTTGCAACGCAAATAACAATGGCGGCGTACGTCCAAAGTTTCTACAAAATGTAAACTAATTAAATTAATTCACGTATCAGCTGAATGTAAACAATCTTCACGTATCAAGCGTCAACATTTAAACAGGTAAACATTGCACACTATTATGCACTAATATCAAGTAAACAAACCTTTAAAGCACAATCCTCATGACAAAACTCTTGTAAGTCTAAGTATTCGCTCGTTTTGAACCTGTTTAAGTTATGTGACCCATGATTTTTTTCCCCCCTTTTCAATATCTGTAAGAATCAGTTAAAAGCATAATGAGATAGCATAAAGTGATTTTCGTAACAAAAGAAAAATGCAGACAGTATTATCCACAATACAGAGCCTCAAACGAGGCTGCCATTTTTAAGTGTGGACCTCAGCAAATTGGAGGAGCATATAATTTAAACGCGCCGTTCAATCAAGGTATTCCAAATGTGTTTATATGAGCAAGAATTCAAAATATTGCCAATATTCTGGTTTTAAAAGGGTGAATGCCTGCATGTAAACATAGTCAATGCTTACCTTTCTGACAGGGTGTTTGTTCTTCTTTCACAAATCTACCCAAACGCTTGGCCAGGCTGTTTTTCGTAGGAACAACCTCCCCATGTCTTATACCTACACATGGGACAAATTGATATATTATTTTTGACAAGTCATTAGATTCTGTAGAAGTACAATGATCAAGTTGACAAGATGTAGCAAAAATTCAAACTTACAAGTAGTGCTCCTTTGTCGCCCAAGCCTATCAGCAACAGCACCTCTTGATCTCAAAGTTTCTTCAAAGACAAGCTTGCCTAAGATTGAGAAAATGTGATAATGTGTCCATTTTTACCACTTAGCTAATGAAAATTCATTTCTAAGTTCATTGTATATATAGGCCGTGTTTACACGGAAGCAAAACTGGCTTTGTTTCTCAAACAAATCTTGTACAGACAGAAAGGTTTCAAGACATGCGAGTGTCCAAAAAGACGCTCAGGACTTTTAATGGCTATAATATACATGCCAAGTTTGGAGTGGCGCTGTAGCGCTACCACAGGGAGCTAACGGAAAGCATAAAAGACATTTAGACATTTTTCAAGCAAAATATTATATGTGGTACATTAAGAAACATGTAAAAAATGTTGACATTCTTGTGTTGAAATTCTGCTTAGCAGGTCACAGTGTCCCATCACTGGTAAGCTAGTCTTAGACCCCAGGCTACTCGTGTTGTCCATAAAGACACACTGGCACCTACACGTGTATACTTTTTTTTTTTTTTTTTTTTTAAACGGCGAAAGCAACTATGCGTCTCTGTAATCAAACCCATTGTCCCTTCTTCCTTCCTCAGTGTACAAGCTTGCTTGAAAAGGAAAACAGTTAATTGAAGGCAATTAACTTCAAAGAGGCCACTGTTAACTCAGTTCTGTCACGGCCCAAATGGCCCATAAATTGTGCACTGTTTTTAATTCCCCTTCCAAAAAAGAAATGAAGACCTCATTAACGGCGACAGGCATTATTAGCGGTTATTGAAACCTTGTTTTTTTTTTTTTTTTTTTTTTAACCACGGTAAATTGTCAAACCGTTTATCCTCTTGTGCCTAGGAGTAACAAAAACTCGGTGCATTAAAACAAACCAAATGGTTACTGTAAAATATATCCAGATATAGATCAAATTGCCTTTTATTAGAGAGATGCAAATAATTTTGATGAAATTTTTACCTTCATTAGCTGTATTGAAGGGTAGCCGGATGGCTGAAATTATGTTTTCTTTCTCGCCATTCACAGAAATATCAGCACTCTGTATAGGAGGAATAGCTCTTTTCATGCCCGCTTTTATGGCCCTCCTCAACCGAATCTCCTCCAAAGTGCTCACTCCAAAGTTGTGTGATTCATCTGTTAAGAAAAAAAAAACATTTCCATGTAGCGTCCATAATGACTGGAGAATTTCCGTACAGTGTTCCCTCGCTCAGGGTTCTTGCAGGAATTACTCAGTGAAATTTTAGACCTTTTTTAGACCACTATGAGAAACATTTTAGACCAACTTCACGACCGACCGATGACCCCTAAAAAAAAAAAGGGGGGGGGGGGGGGGTCCCACATATTTGATTCTCAAAACCTTGTCAACTTCCAGGGCTCTACACTAACTTTTCCACTACTAGCACTGGTGTGAGTAACATTTTTAGGGCTGGGCGATATGACTGAAAAATGTATCAGTTTAAATATTTATTAGTCGTTATTGACAGTTATAATATATATATTTTTTATATTCAAAATAAGGATCAGGAAAACAAAAGGCTGATAATTTGAAATGTAAATATTTAACCTTTTAAAAGACATAAACTCAATATGTTCACAGTGTGAAGTATTTCAGAAACATAAAAATTTGAGGCATGAAATAAACCTACCGTCCAGCCAAAAGAAATATGAAGCCACCTTATGGAACAATAAATCTATCAAACACATTTTAACCACTTAATATATCCAAAAAATATTGCCAAAAGTAAACTTCCCTTTTTATCAACAATTTTTGTTTTTCTTTTGCCATCACATTCATTTTTGGTTAATGTATGACGGCTTCTTTTTTTTTTTTTTTTTTTTTAAACAGACACATGAAGACCGCGGAATCACTACTGTTTTTTTTTTTTTTTTTTGCTGTGGTTCATTTTGAGTTTGATGACGTAATTGCGGGCACGTCTCAGTTCTCCTATCTGCTTGTCATGCTAGTTGTGTACATTGAAAGGAAAAAAAAAAAAAAGGATGTGCTTTTAGCTTAGCTGGTGTGTTGGCTGTGGGACATACCTGTGTGAAGTTTGAATCCATGCATTGGATTGTCACGGGAGTTATTGTTTTGAGTCGCGCGCAGTACCAACACCGGGACAAACAAGTGCACCGAGAGGACTCGATAGCCAACTACTGTCAGCTGCATGTTGACACTCGCTGTGACGCGCGCGCGCACACTATCCCGTGCCGTAAGTTCGTCGTTCACTACCCTGCCTGTTTGTTTGTTTTTGTCCCGGTAGTGTTAGCTTGACATGTTGAGCTCGGGGTGTCCGCAGAAAGCAACAACGATAATTACCCCCCCCCCCCCTGTTGTCGTATCTCTCGGAAAAACAAGCCGCCGCCACGCGTCACATCTCACCAAACATCTCATTTGCACCGCCCCACGTACCTTAGCTCCCGCCCGCCCGAACTACACTGAACTACAATGCTAACGCACCCCCTCAAATGTCTCCTTCACTTTGAGCACGCAAATAACAGAAACAACGCAACACGCACATGTTTTGTTCTCTATTTCTTTCTTTCTACAGAGCAGACACTTCTCGGAATGTAAGGGGCAGATGTAAGAATTTTAGACTTGGGTAAATAAAATTTTAGACCTAGGATGAAAATATGGCTGTTTTTTTTAAGCCATTTTAGGCCTAAAATTTAACTTTCTGAATTTTAGACTTTTTAAGACATTTTTTAGACCCCGCGGGAACCCTGCTCGCTATAAAGCGGTTCACTTTTCGCCGGCTCGCTGTATCGCGGATTTTGTTTAGTGCAATTTTGCATGCATTTTTTTAGAGCCTTAAAACATTTAAAACAAATGTAAAACAAAGCTATAACTACTTTGCGGATTTCACTTATTGCAAGTATTTTTCTGGACCCTAACCCCAGCGGAAAACGAGGGAACACTGTACTTGGGTCCAATTTTTGTTTCCAGCTGAACTCACCAGGCTTGCATCTTTTTCTTGGGGAAGGGCCATCTCCTTCCTCTGAGAATTGGTCTGAAAGCACAAAGGCACACATGTTATAATGGAACAAATGGAAAAAATACCTTTGATTGTACGGACATCAGACAAATCGTCGACCTTCTTGAGTGACTTTGACATGTTACGAATGGATGGTGAGTGTGGAATAATACTCTTCTGTTTATTTGTACCTTAAAATAACAGCAACCTTTTCTTAACACATCTTGTAACTGTTTCAAATTATGAAAAAAAAAATCCACTTTAACGTAGGGCTTGGCAATAACTCAAATTAATTCAATTAATTTGTCATTTTCAAAATCAAATCATTGAAAATTAGCTAAATCGTGAAATCAAGGTACATAAATATAAATACACTCGTCTTTTTGATTTTTAAAAGCTGTTGTTCGTAAGTTCTGTTATATCCAAACGTTATTGTGAGTTGTAATTTTGCACAAGTGGCAGAACGCCGAATGGGTAGTTTACAAGACGTGTTCATAATAGTTTATAATTTTAATTGTGGCATTTAAGCATGTTATGCATAGGATATGAAAAGCTATTTTTTTGCACAAGCTATGAATGTCAAGGTCAGAGTATAATGACAATGATGTCATTTTTCTTGCAAATGTTACTATTCTATACTTTTGGGGGGAAAAAAGAGAGCAAACTGGTAGATTAGCATCTACTTAACTTTGTTTTATGTGTTAATTGTATTTGTAAATAAAATACATGTTTAAAAGTAGCATGACCTGACAAACCCAACAGTGAGCTCTTAAGAGGACCGTCCACATCCTAGAACTCCTCGATGGGGTGTCATGGGATCCCCTGTGCTTCAAGAATAAATCCATGGGTAAGGATTTTGGGGAAGCTCAATGTACTATATTGTTTTGAACAAAAGCCCACTATGTACTAAAGCAGTGGTGCCAAAGTTTGGTCCTTGAGGGCATGAGTCCTGCATGTTTTCGAGGTTTCCCCACATTCAACACAGCTGATTCACATTTAAGCTCATCAGCAAGCTATGCAGGAGCCTGATAATGATCCTGACTAAGGGTGTCACGATTTCGATTTTTTCTCGAAATCGATCGAAATTACGTCACGATTTCGAGCATCGAAATAGAAGAGAGGACACACGATTCGATTTTTATTTTTTATTTTACACTTCAGTAAGAACAAGACGGTTAACTTTATATTGTAAATAAATTCTTTGAATTTGATCATTCCTGCCTAATGTCAATTATCATATATTACATAAATTTACACAAAAATAATATGGAAATTGCATCACCTATATGTAGCCTATCTTTTGAAATAAGATTTACTGTACAATGAATAGAACCAATGATCATAGACTAGCCTTAGCCTACAGAAGCATATGCCTCTGTGTTATAAAGTGGGGGAGCGGAAAAAAAAATAAATAAAAAAATAAAAATAAAAATCGAAAAAAAAATCGAATCGTGACCCCAAAATCGAAATTTAAATCGAATCGTGGAGTTGGCGAATCGTGACACCCCTAATCCTGACCATTGAATTAGGTGTGTTGGAGAGAGAAACCTCGAAAACACGCGGAAGTAAAAACGCCCGGTTCAGTAAAACCCCGCATGGTTGCACGAGAGGCCAAGACCAGCCAGCCGTTGCAGTACAACCGCGTCTTCTTTAAATGTGGAAATTGGATCAGGGCTCTACACTCACTTTTGTGCTGGTAGCACTGGTGCTACCAACTTTTTCATTTGGTCGTACTACTAGTATATGGACCATTGATTGTAATAAAAATAAAAAAAACAAATGCAATTTCACAATTCACACCCATCATTCTTCTTAATTATGCCAGCTTTTATACATTAATAGAAAGCCCATATTGTTTAGATATTTGCAGTTATTTACGGTTGCATTCATGGACTATTTTCTGTCTGAGTTTGAAATGTCCGACAGTATTTGAATGCAGCTCGCCGGATGCTGTCAGTTGTTTACGCTCCCATGACTAGTTGCTAATGCCGGAGACTTGTGCGGTTTCATACAATGACAGACTAATGAACTTTCTTAGCATCTTTAATTGCAATTAAATATAATTTCGAGGTGGCATTGTGTTGATGTTGGAAGTCGACAGACACTTGACTAGTCAAGCTAGACGCCTTGAGCCGGAGGGTGTCGCGCGGTATGCGTCAATTTCAAAATACAAGCAACAAGGCAATTGCATCGACGTCCATGTATTACTTGGAAGGCTTTTATTTTTAAGTTGGCCCCTGCAGCGCATTCCGCGAATGTACGACCCAAAACGTGGCGCTTGATGCATACGGATCACGGCTCAAAGATGAGCCAGAATGTTGCACCACTCATTAAATCATGTACATGTAATATTTCACCAGCACAGGCTGTACAGTTGGCCGCATTTGCGGGTGAATTGGTCGCAGTGTCAAGTCCTGTGGGATGGATGTTCAAACCTTCAATAGATATTTGAAACAAAACGGCTTCTTGCTGCAAGAAATCATAGTGGAGGAGGAGGGGAGAAGAGGGTGGAGAAAAGAGGGGGGGGGGGGGGGGGACTGAGCGGGACGCGAACCGGGGACCTGCTGCTCACAGGGCGAGTGCGCTAACAACTACACCATTTGTTCAGTTAGGTTCAATAACGCAAGAGTTTTATTTGTAGTTTACACAAGTGTTAGCCACAACCTTTCTGGGGCTTTAAGATGGCTAATTGTCATTGCACTTTGGCATTGCAAATGTGAAAGAAAACTGATTGCTTTGAATTCCTTTGGACAGAATGTTTACTGATAAAGGCTACTTTTGTCACTACCCCATAGAGGTCTCAGAGAAAGTGTGCATGTGTTTAGTCCGAGAGCCGATGCGGGGGTAGGTCTGCACTTAATGACGTTATAAAGTGAGCACCCGCTTGTTTTCTCAGGTTGGTAGGGGCTGGTGCTTGGAGAGCAGAATGATCAAGAATTTCTCATAGAGGGGCGAATGGAGGAAAACACCACTTCAGTAATGTTTTTGGTGAGGAATTAGCATTTTAACATGGCTAAAAGTTCCAAAAAGTTGATTGTTCACATTACCGTCCCTTTGAAGCTGCTTAATGCAGGACATTGAATTTCGAATCGCTTCTGCCACATGTGGTCGAAAAATGAAACCGCACACTCCCTTCTTCATGTATACACTGCGCATGACGTCACATCCGCAGACAGAGGCGGGCATTCGAACCGGAATCCAGTATGGAAACTATTGGTCAGAGGCGTGCAGGAGTAACAATCCTGAACAGCTAAGGTATTGATCTGCTAATTAGAAGATATTTTTGGGCAAACTTTAAAAACACCGATTGAATGTTGTGGTGGTGTTACTTCCAGCGGCGTGAGTCCATAGCGCAGCTGGACAGGAAGTCAGGGGTCTCGCATCAAGGTAAATCCGGTATATTTCAAAATAAAACAGTTTGTGGTCTCGTTTTTGGGAAGGGAAGTGAGCTAACTACATAGCATGACATGAGTTGGACATTTAAGACAAAGATGAGCTCAGAATAAATTAAAAATGACAAAATAACACTATGTAAACACAAAACATACTTACCCATGGTAGAAGAGACATGGTTGAAGTCCCAGAAATAATGTCCAAAAAGCATATCAATGTGACAACAGGCAAGCGTGGCTATTGTTTACAAATAGGACGCTGTCTATACACAGTTGTGATCGCGTGAACTCAACTCTCTAGTGTGAACCCCCGTGATGTTGTGGTCTGGCGGGTGCAGATTTTCGGACACGCAACGTACGCGGTAATTGCAGTCTGTGCGGGCGCCATACGGAAAAAGCACCGGGTCCGTTCAGCAGTCATGCGTCAAGATTCGTAAACAGACAGAATCCGGTCACTTTTCAAAATAAAACATTTTAAAAGCCTCAGCTAATCAATTAACCGTTAGAACAGTAAGGTTTTTTTTTTTTTTTTTTTTTTTTTAAATAATTATTTCCACTGTGCTGCCGCCGCGGCCCGGTCCAAAGTGGCCCACGGCCCGGTACCGGTCTGCGGTCCAGTGGCTGGGGATCACTGGCCCAAAATGATAAGTTGAGTGATTAAGATAATGCTTTATTTGCCTTTATCTTATCATATGCTGCAGAATAGAGCTGATAGTTTGTTTTTAGATTAATTACTTGTTTGTTGGAAAACACATCAGAAAAGGACCTTGAAAATAAAATCGCAATCCCAATTTTTTGAGGAGGTGGAGTTGGAAATCACAATTATATGGAAAACTCACCATCTTCATCCTCATCATCATCTGCTGGATTAATCACCACAGGTGGATGAGTAGGGCTTGGGACTGGTTCCTGGCTTTCTGTCTTCATGACTCCTCTCAGCTGGGGATTGGGTGCAGTGGGGAGAGAAGTGGCTGGCAAGGAGGGTGGCTCTTCGTGCTGCTGTTCCTCATTCTCACTTTGACCTGGCATAGTGTGAGTGATCATTTTGGGTGATTTTCACAGGTGGGATTGAAATGCTCTTAAACTCGGTCATGTAAAATCATCTGGGAATACACACTCACGTATGTCAGGCGGGATAAGAATGCCATCAATATAACGTGGTTTTTCATGGAGAAAGGCACAGTGTGATTTCTGGCAGCCAGCTGGTTGGGTCTCCCAATAACATGGTATTTCCTTTCGGTTTTTCTGTATTGATGCAAGAGTTTAAAAACATGCAATGATATTAGAAGTATGGTCTGATCATATTCTTACGATATCAGACAGTACATACTATGTCAATACATCTGAATCTTTTTTTAAACTATGGCAAACTAAAGATGCACTGAGCATCAGTAGCTAAAAATGGGATTGTCCAAGATTGAAATTGATTCTACAGTAACTCAATAACATAACAACAACCATAGACTAAAACTCACTGAAAATGTAATGTTACTTCTCTTCGCAAAACATATTGTCAACAGAATGTTAGTCAAACGTAGTGTGTGTGTGTGTGTGTGTGTGTGCGTGGGGGGGGGGGGGGGGGGGGCATGAAGGTGGACGTTTCGCCTCCACATCCTCACAAACACAAAAGATTGACATGGTAGCCTAAATAGAAGTCTGAAAATCATTTGATTTTTTTTTTTTTGTGAAAATATTATCTACGGTTGAATTTTACCGCCGAGGGGCTGCCGGTGACTGATTAGTAGGAGGGAGGAGGAGCGCGAGGCAGGCTGTGCAGAGTAATTTGCTGCTTTTATGAAGCAAAACAAACGTTTGCTTGCTCTAAAAATAAAATAATAATAAAAAAAAAAACATTTAAAAAAATAAATAAAAATGAAAACCTTGCACGTCTTGCGATGTGGCTATTGCGCTTGTGCACATCACAATCGCGATGTTCAAACGGTATATCGTGCAGGCCTAATTTGGACAATTTTAAATGAAAAAATTGTTCCAAACGATCACTTGATTATTAAAACAGTCGTCGATTAATTTGCTCATCAATTACTTGTCAATTAATCGATTTATTTATCATCTTTATTTATATAGCAGTGGAAGAAGCTAGTAAAAGCTTTTGAGAGAAAAGCAAAGAGCGACAAGCGGCAGGACTCAGCGACAACGACTTGCAAGCCCCAGCTGCGGAAGGTAAGCAGCTGTTGACCCATTGGGTCAGACACTAGTTGTCAGCAGGGCTAACTACGTTCCTTTGGGCATCTGTAGCAGGAATATGGTGGTGAAAAATGCTTTGGACATGGCTTTTTTTGCATATTATTGAAATCAATAGAAGGATTAACAAGTTAGCGTTCTGTGATTTCCTTAAGAAAATTTGGCAGCTGTGTTGGTAATGGTTGTAACCTCATGCAGCTAAATACAGTGGTGTAAACTGCTCTCAGTATGACGCAGTACAGTTCGACAAACAGCTAATATTTAGCTAAATTTTATGCGGTCCTCACCGTTTAATTTCATATCTTTTTTAAAATGCTTCTTACTGTGATTTCCATGTGGCGAAACTTGCAGACAGTTCGGAAGCAACGTCCCTCCTGCCAGAGATTGCAGACAGTCTCATTGCCCATCGCTGCTTCACAGTGCCTGAAAGGGCAGCTGTCTCCCTTGCGGGATAAATGAGAGGGAATATTATGTGACTTAAGTTTATGACTATCAGAATAACTGAACCTTATTTGTACATCAACATTCCTTACTTTAGTGCAGGTAGAATAGCAAAAGAAGTAGCAGTCATCTCCATTATTAGTCATTGCGAGGCTGGTTTAAATCTGATCGGCACCAATCTTGATACGACCTCTGCAGCTGCTTCTTCCAGGCTAACAGGACTCCCTGAAAACACAGATGAATTCATTGGACAGTCTGGATTATAATTAAAGAGATTTTGAAATCTATGATTACTTAAAAAAATATCGACCACATTATAGGCTCAATAAAAATAATGTGTTTATTGTTTGCCTTGCATTTATCGAATGCAAATTACCTGGGGTGAGTACAGACGTTTTCTATCTCTGTCGCAGGTTGATGATGGAGTGTCCTTTTTCAGTATGAAAGTCCTGGAGGAACACTTGATCCATGAGATAAGAGGAAAACAGGAGGTGGGTCGCCCAGGGCACTTATCTCTGGCAGACTGCTTAACAAAACTGATGGTGGCTTCAAGTCCTTTTCGTTTCTTTCTTTTTTTTTTTCTTTTTTTTTTTTTTTTAAGTATTTTTTAAAATAATTTGCAGAACACGAATTTAAAAAAAAAAAAAAAAAAGGAAAAAAATAAAATTTTAAAAAAAGCTTGTAGTTTAGGGGGAAAAAATGCTGAATCTCACGTTGCAAAAAGGGCTCAAGTGTAGACTGGAGGATGGAGAAAACAACTCTTCTTGGGCTGGATGAAATTTTGCACACTTGGAAACATTTGCATGATAAAAGAAGGGAATGTGGACAGGTATTATCTACTGATGTCGAGAGGGGGGAAAAAAAGCTCTTCTGCCCATGTATTCTCATAGGAATGTTTTCCATTTCCAAGGATCACAGCAAAAGGCCAAAGGATGAATTATAAACCTAAAAAAAAATCAATCAAAAACACTCCCCACAGGACTGAAGGGGTTATTATTGAACAAATTTGACAATTCTTAATATAGGGTAAAACATCATGAAAAACTATTTTGCTCGTCTACCCCAACCCTTCATTCAGTACATTATCATATCATACCATCCATCCATGTTCTATGCATTTTTTTTTAAGTTAACTAATCACATTTACCTTCTGCAATACAGTCGACATGCATTTTTAATGGTTCTGTTCCATTTTAAATGACATTGAACCGCATTCAAAATCAGGTAACAATTGGTATGCACAAAAATTCCCTTGGATAACATGGAGTCATACTTGTAGGCACATTACTTGTTAAATTATTTTTTCTACGGTTATACTGTTCCAAATATTTACGGGACCTTAAATTACATTTATTCATTCTTCTCAATCCACGATTCATGATGATCACTTACCACTTACGTCCAGGATTTACTGATCTATTAGTAACCAAATACAGTAATATGTTTTTGAGCAATCTTCTTGATGACTTTATTCTACACATACTATTTGACTATTCTGAAACATTGTAACCTACAGTATGTCCCTGGACTAAGCTTCCAACATGCAGTTTAGAAAAAGAAAAGCTCCTAAAACACACTATCCCCGGCAGCAATGAACAAATTGGAAGAAGCTTACCTAATTGTTTGGTAAATCCAGATGGCGACTTTAACAGCCACGACGTGTAGTCAAAATAAAAATAGAAATAAAATCACGTAAAAACCGCGAAAACTGACATTTTTGGAAAGTCACTGTTATTAAGGTTATAAATACAATCTCAAATGTTTAATCGATTATTGCTAGTTATACATTACATCAATAACATAATGAAGAAAATGTAATGTTATTTCAAATTCGCGTTGTAATATTATGGGTTTGCTTGTTAACAATCAGAGGCCTACGTACAAATTTCTAGCCACCCTTACATTAAATGTGATGACTACAAAATAAACCAACCAACCAACACCCACCATATATCATAAAATTGACACAACTGTCAAATATAATACATAGGAACAGCAAGAATTACCAGTTTCGTGATTAAAAATGGTTCGAGCTTGATGTACAGTACTGCAATGCAAACCTTAGCTGCCGCGTTCGGTCACTGGCAAAATGGCGGCCGGCTATGCGTTTTGCTTTTTTTTTTTTTTTTTTTTTTGTAACTTTATTGACTGACAATATAGCGGAAGAAGTATTGCTGAAAGCCAAAATGTTATTATTCCTTCTGCATTATTACATTTACAAAAGAAATACAATCACGCAATCATATAGTGCCACGTTTCTGTATGAAGCACAACAAGTATTGTACCTGCATGTGTGTGCCTGTGCGTGCGTGTACACGAGCGTTCAATTCAATGTAGCAACATCGTCGATAATTCTCTTATTCTGAAAGGTTTTAACCGGATCCAATGTATGTTCCAGTCGCAGGGATAAAGTCTGTAAATACTGCTTCAGTTTACTATCAACTGGCACCCGTGCCGTACGTCGTCTCTTTCGCTGCAGTATCATATATAGACTTTGTTGAATGTAATTGTTTGAATTCAGTCTCGGTAACTTTGTTTTTTTCCCCCTGTTCTGTAGAACTGACAAGTAGAGGATATTATTACAAACTTTCTATCTGTTGCTCGTTTCGATGGATTCTATTCAGGTAGGTGAGTTTGCTGTGTTACTACAAGTTTGTCAGCTGTCAAAAGGTAGCGAGCATGTTGCTAGAAAATATTGGCTAAGAAGGGCAGGGCCAGTTAGCTTGAAAGTGACACGCAGGTACGTGTTTTTATTTTGAATGCGGTACAAGAGCTGTTTCGCCCGATAAGTAGCAAATAATAAAAGTGTTTATTTGGTCGTCATTTTGATAACGTGTCAAATGTCCACAGAATACGGTGTCTGGATTTTCTCTGGACCTGGGACCATTAAAGGAGCCAATTGGATTTATTCGTGTGCTAGAATGGGTACGTAAACGTAGCCGAACTGCTTCATGCAAGTGTTGAAACTGAAAATACATTGATTGATCGTTGACGTGAAAATGCCATGACTTATACGTCATAACTAAGTTAAACGAGAATTCTCAACTGCCTTTAAAATTAACTCTATTCAAACAAAACTTAGTATATGCAGCATTGGTATGATCCAAAATTAAATACACACCTCTATCATTGAAATTTGTTACAAAGCATGCTTCGTTATCTCACCAGAGCGCTGATAAATTATTATTCTGTTCATTCAGTGAATAGGCTACACTAACTTTTATTTTTATTTTTATTTTTTAGTTTAAGTAGACCACAAGGTTGTGTGCCCTAATACTGTATCCTGTAGGATAAAAATGTATTATTGTTGTTGCTGTTGTTGTTATTGTTGTTGTTATTATTTATTTATTTATTTATTTATTTATTTATTTATTTATTTTTATTGTTATTTTGAGTATTTCCCCATGGCAACAGAGTTAAAATTCACACCGCCATGTCCCCTGGCAATTGAATCTGAATGCTAAAACTGATTTGCATTTGCTTCATGGTTTCTGTCATACTAAATGTTTAAGATGAAAAGCAGTTTTACCCCCAAGACAGCACACTTGCAGTGGGACATAATATGAACAGAACACCAGCATGTGCTTACAGGAGCTATGGCACGCTATACAAATGGAGGTTACTTACTTACGGTACTTACTTACAAAGGATAAGTCTTGGTTGTAGTGAGTAATCTGAGAGGATTGTGTAAGTAAAAAAAATAAAAATAAAACATTTGAGGAATGCCCTATCCATTGGGCTGCTAATAATGGAAGTGTATTATATTTCTGATGCAGATCTTTTAATAGGCAGCACAGAGCCCATATATTTCATGTTTTCCCTACATAATTATCTTGTATATTATATTATTTGAAGTACTTTTAGACTATTAGGCTGTGACCACAACTCGCCACCGAGGTGACATAAATTTGCGGTGGCAACCACTTAAGCTAAGTGCTTGAGGAGTGGCTATCTCGACGAAATTGCATGCTCATTGCGACCACGCAGTGGCCTAAACTGGCACATTTTGTTTTTATTCATAACCGCTTGTAAATGCCTGAAAGCAATCACGGTATTCAATGGCCGGTCAAGAATTTCTCGCTCATCTGATTGACCAATCAGGAAAAAAAAAAAAAAAAAGACGCTCGCAGGAGAGTCCTTGTTTGTTTGTTTGTTTTTTCCCATTTCTAGCTGTGTCACTATACCATTGTGCTATATTTGCACTTTGTTTACATTCCAGTTGGGGGAAAAAGGTGGCTTAATATTGTGTGTAATAAAAATACTGTTATTCTGAAGCACCAATCACAAACATTGTTAAAGAGTAATTCAACACTAAATCAACTATTTATTTATTTATTTATTTATTTTTTTAACTGATGAACTGTATAAACTGTCTACAAATGCTGTCTCATGTCCTGGTCATTAATTTGACATTTTCGTGCATGTTTGCTGAAAGCTTGAATTTAGGGCAAAAACCGTGTGTTTGGTTCCATCATACGGAGCCACCACCCGGCTCAGTCTCGTACACGCCTCCTTTAACACCTTCTTAGCGAGTTGCTGCTGTCAATCACAGCCAGGCCATGCCCAACCCTCTCCCCATTCGCAACAGTCCTCCCAACAGTCCTCCACGCAACACCAAGCGCCGATTTCAAATCGTATTGAGAGGTCTGATTTCCTGTTGAGTACACCTTTAAGTACCGCTTCGGGAACATTAAAATGAGTTTACTCCCAATTATTCACTTTATTATCGTTCATGTCTAATTAGGGCTGGGCGATAAATCAAATTAATTCGATTAATTCGTCAATTGAAAGTACCACGATGTGAAAATTAGCTAAATCGTGAAATCAAGGTGCTTCTAAATAAATACACATCCTCTCCCTTGAGCAGTTTGCGTCTGCTGACGCTCGTTGTTTTGAGGTCCTTCGTTTGGTGGCTGGCGCGCTGCTGATGATGTCACGCTACTATAGCGAAGCTGCAGTATGTGACATAATCGGAAGGCGCACAGAACCCCGCAACAGTCGTGCAGGCAGTTCACACATCACCGCCTGTTTGCTACTTCGGCCAAACGCTACACTGCCTACTTGCGCACATTATGTCTGCTGCAGAAGACGACTTGATACCAAGAAAAGGGACTCATGTTACATCTATTATATGGAATTGGTTCGGCTTTTAGGAGAGCGACGTATGCAAGGTTTGACAAACTGCTGTTAAAACAAAGAGTAGCAGCACAACTAGCTGATTATTATAAGCTGTTGATCTCGAAGTTCTTTTATATACAAATGTTATTGTGAGTTGAGTTGTATTATTTTCACAAGTGGTAGAAAGAATACTGGATGTGTGGTTTACAATACCTGTTTACAGTTGTTAGAACTACTTACTTGTGGCATTTATTGATTTATTTATTTATTTGCACAAACTATTTATGTGGCATTTAAGTTGAGCAAAAGCTATGGGTAGCTTTTTTTGGCACAAGCTCTGTGACATTTAAGTTATCCAAAAGCTGTTAGTAGCTTTTTTTGCACAAGCTATATATGGCATTTAAGTTGAGCAAAAGCTGTGAGTATTTTATTTATTTTTTACAAAGTATTTGACATTTTAAGTTATGCAAAAACAATGAGTAGCTTTAAATGCAGCGTCCATTCGTCTGTTAGGTTTGTTTGCCCGAAAATCCTGTATCATTAATTTGAGGACTCATTTCACCCCTAGTTTCTCCCATACATGCGACTTACGTGACCCACAAAGGTTTTCAACATCCTCTGCTGCTATTTTAGTGAATGTGGACTGATCATGTTGCCTTTGTGTGAATGTGCAGTTTTTTGTTTTTGTTTTGTTCTGTTTTTCACCAATCAATCCACCGATTCCGAATTGTGGGGCCTGATCTGTACGGATCACAGATCAATGATGATACGTTGTACCACTTATATGTACATACGTTTTGAGTGGTATACACAACTTTTTTGTATTTTTTTACTTTTATACTTAACATGCACGAAAAGTTACATTTGACCATTTTTATTTTCAGATGTTTTTCTTGCTTAAAAAATGTAATGGCACGGCAGGGTTAAACATTTTAAAATTGTGAATTTGTGGTTTCTTACTTTTTAATCATTATGGAATCATTTAAATCTGTATCAAATCTAATTGCAACCTCAAGATACTTGACTTGAATTAATTTACAACCTAAAGAATTGTGAGGTTCTTAACAATGCCCAACCCTAATGCATGATTACATTATTATAAACTAGGGGTGTCACGATTCGCCAACTCCACGATTCGATTTAAATTTCGATTTTGGGGTCACGATTCGATTTTTTTTTTCGATTTTTTTTTTTTTTTTTTTTTTTTTTTTTTTTTTTTTTTCCGCTCCCCCACTTTATAACACAGAGGCATATGCTTCTGTAGGCTAAGGCTAGTCTATGATCATTGGTTCTATTCATTGTACAGTAAATCTTATTTCAAAAGATCGGCTACATATAGGTGATGCAATTTCCATATTATTTTTGTGTAAATTTATGTAATATATGATAATTGACATTAGGCAGGAATGATCAAATTCAAAGAATTTATTTACAATATAAAGTTAACCGTCTTGTTCTTACTGAAGTGTAAAATAAAAAATAAAAAAACAAAAACAAAAAGTCACAGTGGGTGCCTGCCATCTATTGACTGTTTTTGGTTACAACAGTGTGCTGTGCGTTCCTCTTAAAATAATGTGCAATGTGCAACAACAACAAAAAATATATTGTATCCAAAGTCATGGAACAAATACAGCCTGAACAAACTATATCCCAACATTTACAGTTGCTGGGCATACTGTAGCGTGGTTCAAGTACACTAATTAAATGTTTGAATCCAGCGTTTTCCAAGGCTGCAGGTCTGATGCTATAAATAGACCTATGGATCTGGCGTTTCGCGCGAGCTGAAGTGTGTGGAAGTTTCACTGTAAATGAGGATGAAATAGTTGGTTGGACCGTTGTTTTCCCACTTCTAGTTGAATTTGATAAATCTAAATCTTTGTGATGCCTGCGTAAATGTCCCGTCATGTTTGTCGTGTTTCCCGTTGTTACGGCTGGCGGCTCGGGCCCGCCGCCGGCTCCGCTCCCCTAGTATGTATGTGTGTGTTTGTGTCGGCTGGTGCCCGTATAATGGTACTTCAGTTTGAATGCGCCAGCGCGACACTCTGATTGGAGGACTGTGCCAGCGCGACACTCCGATTGGACGACTGTGCCAGCGCGACACTCCGATTGGACGACTGTGCCAGCGCGACGCTATTGTGTATCCGTGTATTATACCCCTATTGGTTAT
This sequence comes from Festucalex cinctus, assembly GCF_051991245.1. Classification (NCBI taxonomy): domain Eukaryota; kingdom Metazoa; phylum Chordata; class Actinopteri; order Syngnathiformes; family Syngnathidae; genus Festucalex; species Festucalex cinctus. The sequence goes on along the minus strand of NC_135418.1, from coordinate 8,584,313 downwards.
TGTTGTTTCTCCTCCGTTCTGTCAGTTCTGTCAAATGCGGTTATTATTTGTTCACCTTCCACTTTCACTCCCTTGTCAAACCCCTGCCTGAAATTTCAATTAAAACTACTCAGATGTTAAAGTCGACCCGTGTTTATCTACTCTATATTTTCTGTTATTGTGTTACTTCCCTTCCCCTTGACGAGCCGGGCGTAACACCGTGGCCGAGTACAGTACGCGCACATAGCATATCTTGCAACTGTGGTCTTTTTATCGACAACGTGAACGTTGTCGACATAACTCACCGGGAACGCAAAATGTTTCCAAACTGGTGACGAGAGAAGCGGGAGCGGCTTGAAGCACCATTGCTGTGTCTGTCCGCGCTTGCCATCATGACTGCAGGAGAAGTCAGCTAACAAGTGCCGTTAGCTAGTAGCTGAATGGCTGCGTCTCATTTGCTTTCCTGGGAGGTGGCGGTGGCGGCGGGCGCGGGGGGGGGGGGCATCTAATCGTGTGTCCTCTCTTCTATTTCGATGCTCGAAATCGTGACGTAATTTCGATCGATTTCGATAAAAAATCGAAATCGTGACACCCTTATTATAAACCCCACAAATGTCAAAGTATGTGTGTTATTTGTATATGATATGAAGCATGTATGACTGTTAATGTTAAAGAATGGATGAATGATGTGTGAGCCGAGGTGCATCTTTGACACATTGTGTATTAACTCTCCTCATTCATTATTCATCCACGTTGAAAGTTGTATTATATCTAACATACTGTATATTAGAATGGTTGACTTCTGCACATACTTGACCGCAAGTTAAAGTGTTACTCAAAAGCACAGCCTATGTTAGGTTTTATGATGCTCACAGTTTGGACTGTGGTACAAATTGATGACAAATGGTGTTTGACTTTTCAGGTTAAGTTGTAGTTGAGTGCAACTGCTCTCTATACAAAAGAGGTTTTGTGCATTGACTTGTATTTTTTATTTTATTTTTTTTTTGCTCATTATTGCTGTTCTGAATGTCTGTGTGATCATAACCTGAAGCCGCTCAGCCCAATTACTTGACCAAGTACCCAATTATAGCACCACATAGCATGGTGATGACTGACTACATCACTATCCATCACTTGTAGTTTGAGATGTGCCAATAATACCCGGTTAGCTATTTCCTTGTAAAGGCTGAAGACCAAAGATAACAAGGCTTTTACTGTTTTGGCTCTAGACTGAGATACTTTCTGTATACAGGGGGTCCTCAGTTTACAATGAAGTTACATTCCTAGGGCGGCAATGTAACCAGAGTTTGTATGCAAATGTCGAAACACGTTGTAGTTTATCACAAACACATTTGTAGAGTCATAATTGCAGTAAATATTTGTATGCAAAGCAAGCTAGAAATAATGCATGCCCTTCTTGTGCTGTGTGCCGTCTGTCTACGTGTTCTTATGCTGATGTGCAAACAACTTCATTGGGTGCCTTTTTTTTTAACCTCTAAAATAAATGTCAGAACTGCAGCCGCCCAGAATGCAAATCATAGAGTGCTATCAGACCATCAGAGAACAGTCATTCTCCATCAAGTAAAAACTGGCCTAACTAATGGGCATACTCAATTTTCATTTACGTTTTTAATGTTATCGTTCTGTGTCTGTGCTGTAACCGTGTGACAATCTAAATTTCTATGGATGCTGTTTACAATTTGTATTAAATAACTTTGTAAATGCTACTACCAATATGATTAAGATCGAATGTTGTGCCATGCTTGTTTTGTCCATTTTGCTCCCTTTCCCTAGTATCACCTCCTCCGTCTGACTGACAGATATTGAGCTGTAGGCAACATTGTTGTTCATGCAGTCTAGCTTATTGCACACTATTTTCCTCTGAATAATATTTTTTCTGTTAAATCTTAAATTAGCATCAATTGTTGAGCATACTTTTTTACTCCCAACCAGGATTATGCAAAGCTAATAGTCATGCTTATATGTTTGTATTCCTGAATGTCAAATAGTCTGTATATTCTTGGATGGCAGGCCTATATACCACAGACCTTTAACCTGAACAAAAGCCAGTAATTTAAATTTTGTAGTGTTGGAGTATGTCTGGCTATTTTTGCAATCATGACATACTGGGTTAAAAAAAAAAAAAGGTTGTGAGGAATGCTTGACTCTGACTGTGGAAGGCAGGGTGAGACACTGGACTCTCTTATGGAATCCCTGCCCTGGCTACTAGGTTTATTTGGGGTTCTGTTAGTCTGGCTAGGGTGGGTCAAACAAGGCTGAGATGAAAGCTGAGAAATCATTTGCAGTTCCAGAGATACCTGAAAGTTGAAACCCATTCCTGAAAATCCACTCTCGTCCGGAATCTCAAATGCTACACTGTCTGACTTTATCTGTGTCTTGCCTCTTGAAGGAAAGCAATGAACTGAAAAAGATGTAGATACGTTTCAAATCTTTGCTGATGTGATGTACAAATGACTCAATGACACTTGTTGATCCCAGCTTTATTTTTGAAAACAGTGGCGTTGCCCCCCAATGTTCATGATGAAGAAATAATGTGTAAGCATTGACTTTCGTCAGTCTTGTTTAGTTTTTTTGTTTTTTTGTTTTTGTTTTTAACACTCGGTGGTGTAGTCCAGGGTATATGTGGGTATATGGCATATACCCTCTTCTTTTTCAGTTTTGTGTCTACCCACTTCCAAATCCTCCTTGATGCCCATCGCTCAGTAATATGTGAGAATGGGGAAGCCATGACCCACCCTCCTCTGCTTTTAATTGGTTTGTACTTTGTAGGCGATGCCCTTCACTGACTAGAATGGCTAACTTTACGCATGAAGACTGATGAGCCAATTGTAGGCAGACAAGGGTGGGTCATAAACAGGATGAATAATCCTTCAAACAATGTCCTGAGCGGCGACAGCATTGCAGAGTTTTAGCTCAACCGGTTGGCATCGCCTTCATACACCAGAGACTACTTGCGGTCTGGTTTCGATCCCCGGAGTTAGAGCCGCCGGTTATACATTTACCTACATGAACTAGTTTTGTTTTAGTACCTAGGCTGATAGCTGATTTTAAAGTTAAAACACAAGAATGGAGACATCATGTACTCCAAGATTCGGCCTAAAACAATATTGAGATGTAATAGTGACTGTTTTTCACAATTTGTGTTCATTGTTCACTAAATATTGTTTTATACTGTATATTTGTCTCATGACAAACTCATTTCACATTAATTCAGGCCGCTTGTGTTACCAGTAATAACTACAAATTGCTGAAGTCAATCAAGTCATGATAATTTTCTTATTGTGAGCAAGTAAAAATGACATATTTTTCTTACATGTCATTGTATTTTAAACAGGACGGTTTTCTGGACTAATTTATATTTAAAAATAAAAAATTAAAAAGTAGAATTTTAGAGTATACCCTCTTCTCCAAGGACCACTCCACCACTGATTACACCACATGCTACTAGACAATTTGAATACAAGGAGAAAATTATATTTTATCTTCAATTTCACAGATCCACTACCGTAATGGCTCAGCAAACATTTGTGTTTGCAGGTGTTCACATTAAATTTCATAGTACCTTTCTGGACACATTTATAAAGCTATTTAAACTAGGGCTGGGAAAAGAAAGTCGACCAAGGTCAACTGGAAAAATTTAAGTCGATGCTCCGCCCAGAACCACGTTTGTGCCGTCATTGTCCATGTTTCACACGGACCTTTTATGCCGCTGCAAGTGTGTTGCAAACTTCAGTGAGAAGAAGGCGGACAGAATAATAATTTTTTTATTTTTATTTTTTAAATGACTCCTGTTTGGTTGGTCTGATTGGTTGTTTGAATTTGGAGGTGTGTTGCACAGCCACCATTAGCCTAACTGCGCGTATACAGTTCTTTTACTGCAAGCGTACATGTACACTCGTACAGTATTTACTATATTTATTAGTTATGATTATGTCCTCATTGGTTGCAATATTTTAAAATGGAGGAAAAGCGAATGGATAAGAGGACAGAGGTACGGGCTCTTCTAAACATTTGGGAGAGGAAGACATCAGCACGACTTTGAATCGCAGTCACCCAAGCCACCATGCACGTTATTACTGCCTAGCAAGAACGTTCTTGCTAGGGATGTTCGATAGCATTTTTTTTTTTTTTTTTTTTTTTTTTTTTTTTAAGACCGATACCGATACTCAAATCTTCAGTGCTCACGATACCAAGTGCCAATACCGTTGGTACTTATGAGACATAAAATTTCCAAAAACAATGACAGATAATAAAAAAAATAAAAAAATTAAAAAAAAAGACATATCACAACTATAGCAAATTTCCTTAAAATTGCATGAAATTAATGGCAATTATATATTTTTTCAATTTGCTCATGAAAGTCATTTTGCATAGAGCACACAATAAAAATTATAAAAAACAAAAACAAAAAAAAACAGATAAATAAAATGAAACCTATAATCCACTGGCCAGAAAAAAAAATACCCAATCAAAATACAGTAGTATGTGGTTGTACAACTTCTTTTTAAGGAATACAGTGAAGTCCAAAGAATTTAAATCAATACAATAGTACTTCAAGTAATTTAGTAATATCTACCATATTAAAAATTCCTCAAGCTGTTAAGTGAGTGATGTTTAATTATATCTTATTTTGAAACCCATGCTTTTGGAAGGCTGCTCTGGATTTATTTTCCTCTTTCACATTCTCCGTTTGTCATTTACCTCATAGCAGTGCAGTAGTCAATGACACTACACTCTATAATATATACAAAGATCTGTCTGCACTTCAGAGCTAATTAAATTGTTGATTGCAACTGAAGACTTATGTGCTCTCTTACCGGAGCCCCCTGTGGCAGTCAATAAATGCACAAAATAACAATTTCAGCCTTTTAGTTCCTGACCAAAAAGCAACCACAAGAGAGGGGGTATTATCGATATCCGTCGTGAGTACCCATACCGTAAAATGTGTCCTGGTATCGGTACTCGCCCAACCCTAGTTCTTGCAAAGCTATTGAGGCTATTTTCAGTATTTTGAGTCTGTATTTGTCAAATTTGGATGTGCGCAACATATTTTTGGTTGCTTAAATTAAAAGCCAATGTACAAAAAGATGCTGTAGGTCAGAGTTTCTCCAATCTTTTTCAGCCCAAGACCCAAATATGAAATTTCATGTTTTGACATCCAACCAATTATCTGAGCAGCTTATCCTAACAAGGGGCGCGGGCATGCTGGAGCCTGTCCCAGGTGTCTTCGGGCAGTAGGCGGCGTAAACCTTGAACTGGTTGCCATGCCAGCCAATCACAGATGTTTTGGCAACATGTGGTTGTCTATCATTTATGCAACGTAATGGTTACATTGACCTGACTTTGGTGCAGGTTGCATGGTCCAGTTGCCACTCAGTGTTAGCATGAATATGGGAGTGAATTGTTGGTTTTCTCTATGTGCCCTGCGACTGACTGACAAAACAGTCCATGGTGTAGTCGGCCTGTCACCTGAAGTTACTTAAGATATGTCCATCTCACTTGTGACTCAGAAGTGGATAAGCAGTATAGAAAATGGATGGATGGAACAACAGCTATTTATTGATTATAACAAACTGATGGTGCACCGTAAGAGAGTGGTCTTTTTTTTAGAAGTCAAAAAAAGTTGTAGGCTACCTGCCCTAGTGTGGGTAAGCTTTTTGCAAAGTCAGTCCATGTCAAGGGTTGGAGGAAATGAATTCTTTGCTTGACTTTCTTCCTGCTTGTCTCTGTGCTATGTCAGCGTAGTTGAAGATAAAGCCTGTATCCTTTCCCTAACTAAAGGCATTTTGCTGACATGCATTGTTATATGGTAAAGAGGTAAAACAAAAACTGAGTAGCATAAAAGCCATTCAAACATTTAAGGAACAACGTTTAGCACGTCACAGCAATCGCTCGTGTTTTTATACACCTTTGCTATGAAAAAAATTGTGCCTTGTTTCTTACAAATAAAAGCCTCCACGTCACTCAAGTACCTTTCCACTTCATAAACAATTATTAAATCAATCACTGATACTGTTGTGATTCTCTCTCCTGACTTACAGTACCTGTAGGCAGTCCACTGCTGTCTTTTTATGTACCAACCTACCAGGTGATTGATGGGTGAGTCCACCTTCTGGACGAAATCAGTTCCAATAGGCTGTGGTTCCCCTCGATCTTGAACAAGACTTCTAAGCAATATAGAAAATGTATGGATAGTTAAGTTTTCCACATAGTTGTAAGACAATTTGATAATAATGTATGTATTATTATATAATTTTGTAAACATATTTTTCTGAACACAAAACAAAAAAAACAAAGTGTACATGTGTATGTGCCAGTGATGATATTTTAGAGCTGGAATTTTAATACCGTGATTGACAGCGCAATTTTTTGCTCACTGTTATCATACCGTCAGAATGTAATATTGGCACATGGCTAGTGGCAACTTAAAATAGAACCATATGAAAACATAATCATACAATTTATATATATATATATATATTCTGATATATAAATTTATATAACAACAAACATTATGCACCTAAGATGCAAATGCCCACATTATAAGTCTCCTTTCATCTCAATTAATGTTGTTTTGTTGTTTTCAAAAAGGAGGTAACTGTCAAATATGGCAACACAGTGTACTCTCGTCAGTGTTCCAGCTTATTGTAGGGTCCGGTGATTTGATCTATATTGCCGCTAAAGTGGCTCCCCGCTTGACTTTCCTCTGCTAATGTGGCGCTTGTGTAAAAAATAGTGAGTATCCCTGCCCTACAAGAACCAGCACTGGACCTGTATATTGCTGCCCTTGAGGTGATCCCTCACATAAGAATTTGGCCAATTTAACATTTTTTCAAAAATCTGAACTCTAGTCGGTTCCCTCATGTGTGTATTTATTTATTTTTTATTTTTTGTATTAATTTACTTACAAATTATTCACCAATCGTGTGTTGAAAATCGCTCGCTTTCTGTGATGATGCAATCATTGAGCAAACATTCAGTTTTTTATATATAATAAGTAACAAAAGATAATAACAATAAAAGATAACTAAGACGTGTATTTTTTTTTAAATTGTTTATTTCATCACATTTATTTATGAAATTTGTCGGCCCAGTCAATCACAGGGCACACTGAGATGAACAACCATTCACACTCACAAGCACACCCCGGGATAATTTAGAGTGTCTGTAGAATACACAATAACATTAATTTTAAAAACTAAATACGTTTGTGCTTCCCTGCTAAAGCTGCTGCCCCCGCGACCTGATCTCGGTTAAGCGGTAGAGGATTGATGGATGGATGGATGGATGGATAAATAAAATACAGTGGCCATAAAAAGTCTCATTCATGATATGTGGTTGTACAAATTCTGTTCAGGACAAGTGGAAAAAATTACAGTATGTTCAATACTGCAATGCTTCAAATAACGTTCAGGAGTATCTCCCATTTACGAGTTTCCAGATGAGCTGTGGTGACTCAGTCTGAACACTGGGTGGCCCACTGGGTGACAGTCGCACCCATATAATGATGTACAGTACTGTGCTTCATTAAGACAGCCAAAGAAGAAAGCCACAAAGGTTGAACTTGAGTGGCTACTGTAGCATCATGTGCTAACTGCAAAGCTGTTAATAAAATTACTAAATACAAATACAAGACTAATGGCTGAGAATGCGACACAGCTCATCAAATCAGTGTCCGCTACAGGCAAAGACAGCGACCCCTGCCCTATTTAAAAATTTTCCGCGATTGAAGGCTTTTATGAAGCTAGATGCTATTCTAACCGCCACAGCCGTTTCAATTGTCGTATGCAAGGCAATGCACGGTGGTTTTGAACAGAGGAGGCCGCACCAATAAATTTTGAGCATCCGTCGTTTGGCAATCGTCAACAGTCAGGACACCCTTCCGCCATTGTCAATCCGTCAGTATTTCAAGACGAACGTCATTGTAGTGTCAATCCGTCATTCCTCATTCCCTCAGCAAAATGGTCGCCCGCCATAGATCTTCTCATTAGGGCTGTGCAGATTGTTCCAAGTATCGATAGAATCGATATTAATGTGAGTACCAGATCGATACCAGAGTGCTAGTATCGATAGTTTACATTTATTTATTTTGGTTTCTCATGGGTCCCCTGGGAAATCCCTTTGTAGCACATGCGCATGTGCTGGCCTGCACTGGCGGTAACAATTATTTTTGCAGTGAATGACATAATATGACAAGTCATACTTTGCTTCATTTGAGCTTTTGCAACTACTAGTTGAGCTAAGTATTTGTGTAGCACAACACGCAAGTATCGTTTATGCAATGTGACTAAACTAGAGGAACTACGGTGGGTGATGTTTCTTTGACTGTAGAAGAGTGACAGGGACTAAGAATATAAAGAGTATTACTACTTGGCAAATTTAAATAACAGCCCAGGTACGTTTCCCAGAGGATATTTTATGACATGTTTATGAACCTGAATCGTCATTGACGGACTTTTTTTTTTTTTTTTTTCAAACCTAACCTTGAACGTCAGGCTCGCATGGAGTTCCATGCTTGAGGCATTATGGACATCAAGTTGCAGAAACAGCGCACTGCATAACATGCTTCCGTTGTCATGCTTAATGTGTCCCACGGGATATCTACCATTAGTTCTTACCCAACTACTCCCAGCACACTATGTAGTAGGGATGCACGATAATATCGGTGGCCGATAATTAATTATCGGCAATTATCGACCAATTTGACGTCAAACAGATAAACCAGATAATAGAGAAATCTGCCGATAATTATCTGAAATTTGATATAATACTGATAAACCAGATAATAAAGAAATCCAGCAATAATTATAGACATGCCACGTTGGTCCATCTGTTGTGGTTGTGGCTCATATCAATAAAATTCAGCTTTGTGGTGCTTTACATACATACATACATAGAAACATTGTGCAAAGTTTAGACAATGTTTCAATGTATTTGTTAGACTTATAGTAGTACTCGAAAGCATATTTGTATTCAAGTTAATTTTGAAACAATTATCGGCTTACCTATCGGTTATCGACATCGGCACCTCTAAATTATTGGTTTATCGTATCGATTTGAAAATAGCAATATCGTACATCCCTACTATGTAGTAAAGGTAATGACAATTAACTGAACTTTTGATTTGTGTTTTGGTTACTGGAGCGGAAAATAAAGTAACAACTGAATTCCATTTCCTGTCTCCAGTGGCGGAGCCAGACTTTTATAAATAGTTTGGCCAGGGGGGGGCCAAGGATACTTCATCCAAAGATGATGCCAAATTTGTTTTCATGAAAATTAATTTCAATCGGAGTCTCTATCGATGTTCAAATATATTTAAGTACATATTAAGCACAGGGGAGATTTTTGCACATAATGTGCCGTTTATTAAGAATGTATAAAATGTACAAAAAAATAATAATTCAGCACTGTTTAACTTGAATGAACTTGCACGCACATGCAGATACTGTATTCATGCAATTACAGTACTTTTATCAACATAACATTATAATATGAACATAATGCAAATTTGTATTACAGTATGACTAAAGATCCTGTCGAAGTGCCAAACTTCATTTTCCACACACCCTATGAAAAATAAATGTATTACTCCAACTACTACTTCATTTACAACCACATAATTTATTAATGTGATTAATTAATAATCATGTTAATAAATCCTCCCCTTCTACCTGTAAATGCAAACGTCAGTTAGTGTCGGTTTGAACTTTCAACCATTGGAGGGTGCTATTGTATTGCATAACAACAACAACATACTTATTTTTACCTTGCACAAAACTACGTTGCTTATTGATGTCCGTCCAAAACAATGGACAGTGGATTAAAATTTGTAATCATAATTAATCGCATTACTTCAATAATTAACTGACTATTAATCACACATTAATTGCACATTTTATATCTCAATTTATACCTACATTTACAATAAAATGTACCATTTCAATATGGTTTTATTTTTTTTTAGTCATTGATAGAGCAATTTCATAATAATTCAATTAAAAAAAATTAAAAAATTCATTGATAGAGTAATTTCATAACAATTCAAGGAAAAAAGTTTAAAAAAATACAAATAAAATATGTGCTGTACTGTAAAACCAAACCAAAGTGTGACTTATTTGTTTTGGTCATTTTTCTCTCACTACAACATGGTATAATTGCATTTGTAAGACAATAGTGAAAGCTCAATGCATTTCTCTTTTCATATTAGGAGCTGCCTAATTTTTAACATGAAGTAACTTGTGAAATTATGCACATTTTTAAAACTGTAAAATACAACACAGTCCCCACAAATATATGCATTCGCTCTAGGCTTTTATTTTGTGAAGTGAAATAGGATGTGCATTGTAAAATGACGAATTTTTACTGCATAGGAACCAGAAACGACCGATGTGTATGGAGAGAATTTTGTGTCTTTATTTTCAATCAAACAAAAAAGGAATTTGCAATCAAAAAAAAATTTCAATCAAACAAAAAGGGGATTTGCAATAAAAAAAAAAATAATTCAATCAAACAAAAACGGGATTTGCAACCTTAAAATAAATTTTAATCAAACAAAAAAGGGTTTTCATATAAAATAAAAATTTGCAAACAAAAAAAAACCATTTCAAACATGGATTTGTATTTTAATAAAATCTTTTGCAAGCATTTTTTTCGTTTTGTTTGCGAATCTGTTTTTTGGTTGCGGATCTGTTTTTTGATTGAAACCTGTTTTTTGGTTGCGAATCTTTTTCTGTGTTGTGTGGGCGGGGTCCTCCGTTCAACCGATGATAGAAGCCTTGTCATTGGTCAGCTTGGAAGCCGCTGCAACAACTTTCATTGGTCAGATAGGAATGGGGGTGTGACAATGTTCGTCTGACTATTTCCTGGTTCATTTTGTCCAGTCGCCGCCAACATCGAGGTAAATATGACCCCCCCACACACACACACACACACACACACACACACACATGTATGGTCCGATACATGAGTCAGTCATGAAGCTATGTTGTTGGCAGTCAAAACACAAATATACGGCTAATTTGGGATAGCTGTTAGGATGAAGTTTTTTTTTTTTTTTTTTATACTCCTAAAGAAACCTTTGCATTTGTTTCACATACAGGCAGGGCTGGGAATCGAATTTATTGACACTAGCTGCTTCCCCTAAATCTTGGATGTTTGAAGTAGATATTAAATTCGTGATAATTCTGTGATTATTATTTATTGGTCCTGGTTGTTTACTGTACGAGTCAGGTTGAAAAAGAGGGGGAACTCGTGCACCGTCAAAGCGGTGACACTGCTACTACTAGGATCCAGGCCACGTAACCGTTTGATTTTGGTTAGTCTAGTCATGAATCGTGATGTTTTGTTGGTACGAGAAACGGCCCAAATAAACGGCCTGCTGAGATAGCTGTTATTATGCTTATTCATGATTATTTTATTACATTACATCATTACATTAATAAAATGCTAATTATTAATCACTTATGAGAAGTTCTGGTCATTGAAATAAGTAGCCTCTGCTACATTTATTATGTCTTGGGTGTTTGAAATACAGAGGAAGTGACAGATTACGTAATATAAATACATTTAGTTCCTGTGATTGTTTCATTGTAGTTTTCCTGTTTCAATAATGTTCAAAACATGTGTCAAACATAACTTTGTCAGAATTTTTTTTTTTACATGTTTGGTACTTAATTCAAGCACACTTTTCTTTACTTTTTAGATGCAGAAGATGAAGTTGGTGGTTGGTCACCTCTCTTCATGAGGTGATGCTGTGGATAACTGAGCAGGGCCACAAGCACCTGCTTATGTCAGACAGAGAGCAATTTAAAATATCAATAAACTTTGACCACAATTGTGAGGTACAAATGCCAGGTCACACATTATGTTACCCCCTGCACAAACACCATTACATTTCCAACTGCTCATATGAGTGATTACCACTCCTTTAAATCACATCTACTGACTGCTATCACCTTTGATGCCAGATTTGACACAGTGTAATTGAAAGGGCAAAAAAAAAAAAAATCACATCCATTTCATTTTTTTTTTGTAATTACAGGCTGTTCCTACCAAAATGTTTGTTTTAAGTTTAACAGTTCATTTTCTGAGCTTTCTTGATTTCTTGTTGGCAGGCCAATCATTTCTTGAGAAAAATGTCTGTATAAAATCTATAAAATGCTGAATAATTGACTGGTTGTTAGTTCATATGCATGCTTTTTTTTATGAAATAAAAGTCAAACTGTTTTACACAGGAATTTATTTTCATTTTTTACATAAATTTAAATGACCCTTTGGGCCGCGAGACACTAGCACTAGAAGCAACATTGAGAGTCTGCAAATAAATGACGCGACCAAAACTCAAGGACTCCTTGTTTGGATTGATTTGCCGTAAAGCAACAAGTCTTTCCTCAGGTAAACGACAGTGGATGTCAGGTATAACGATCCCGTGTTCACCGTGATGGTCCAAGGGTAGTGTCTCTTCAGCTTGCTGGATCTGTAATATCAAATACATTTATGAAAGCTACAGTAACTCCAAGAACTTTTACTAATATAAAGTTTTTTCCTCTGGTTATGTACGCTTTTACCAGTAATAAAACTGCCCTGGCCTGCTCCTCTTACAGTAAACATGCATCTCGCTATGTCTACATTTTCTACCCCTTGGTCTGCTCGCACTCTAAAAGAAAAAATCTAGTCAGTGTAATTGCAAAAGTACACCTACAACTCAGATTCCCCGTCT